>NC_134354.1:558091209-558391209 GCF_048569485.1 Anomaloglossus baeobatrachus | reverse complement strand
TGTCATGTATCTGATATGTATGCTGCACTTTTTTAATATTTGTGCTGTGATTGTGACATGTCTGATGTGGGCATTATGCTTGAGTGACTGCTTTGTGCACTGTGTTTGTATGATGCATCTGACGTGTGCGCTTGTGCAATGCTTGTGACTAATTTGTGCGTTGTGCTTGTGTAATGCATCTAGTGTGTGCACTGTGCTTGCGTGTCATGTCCAATGTGTGCGCAATGCTTAAGTGACGGATTTGTGCACTGTGCTTGTATGATGTGTCTGATGCGATGTGTCTGATTTGCGCACTGTGCTTGTGTAATGTTCCTGATGTGTACAGTGAGTTTCTGAGTTCCTATGATATGCCTGATGTGTATACTGTGCTTGCGTGAAGTGATGGACTGATGCATACCTCCCAAATCCAGAAAGAGGGACAAAGCAAGATGCGCTCCCAGCGCGCCGCACACATTTTGGCCACGCCCCTAGCAACACCCCAAACAAAACTCATTTGGCAGTGAGGGATGTTCAGTAGACGCCCTGGACTGTTAATTCATGCATAGCAGCCGGAACATACTCATATTTATATAAGCGTCACTATATGACATGTTACTTTTTTGTGTCTGTGATGTCGTGCATAAATCTTGTGTTTTTTGTTTTCTGCAGGTGTCTGCACCAATATATACAATAACAATCTTCTCTGATTATTGCATCTTTGCTGCATTTTTTCTGCCTTTCCCCATTATTTCTGTGTTTTTAAATGTTTTTATAGTACAGTAAAGCTTTGATTCTGCACTTCTAAAAGTAACTGCAGTTTTTTCCATGCATTTTGTAAGCTCCACATAGAAACCACTAAAGATTAAAAAAGCACCAAAACTGCAGATTTCAGCAGCGTCTTTTCACGAAATCAGATCCACTTTGCTTGGACAATTAAACACAGCAGAAAAAAGCAGCAGAAAAACCCGGCATTTACGCTACATGTGAACACAGACTAAATGTCAAAGTAGAGTGGTTCTGATGTCATGAAATCTCCGCTCTCGGTGCGTCTAAAGACACCGCTGAACTGTGCAGTTTTGGTGTTTTTTTTTTCTATAGGTGTCTTTGTGAAGCCTGGAAAAAAATGTAGGTGGAATAAAACAATGCCATTTAATTTTTAAACGCAGAATCAAAGCTTTTCTGAAGTATTAGGCTATGTGCGCACTTTGCTTTTTTACCTGCTTTTCCACTGCTTTTTCAACTGCAGCGTTTTCATGCCAAAATGCTTGCGTTATGCTTTTCAATGAAAGTCAATGGGACATTGAGCTTTCTTCTGCGCACTTTGCTTTTCTAAACGCTGCGTTTAATTTGCATACATTTGGGCAAAAACTCATCGTTTAAAGAAGCAACATGTCAATTGTTTTTGCCATTTTGGCTGCGTTTCTCATCCATTCAATTTAATACAAAACTGCAGCGTTTCTAAAAGCACCGGAAAAGCACTAAAATCTCATGAAAACCGCAAGGTGCGCATAGGCTACTTTCTTTGCGTTTTACATGCATTTTTAAAGGCAAAAGCATTGTCCTTTCTGCCAGAGGATGCTTTTTGAACAGCAACTACCTCGACTCAAAGTGCGCACATAGCCTTAAAATGCATTAAAAACCCGGATTCAAATCTGCACCAAACATATATCAAACATCAGGGAAAACAAATGAAAAACGCAGCAAACACGCAATTATCAGAGAAGATTGTCATTGTGTTGCGTGGTGTGGACAGCTGCAGAAAAAAAGCAGTATTTACGCTACGTGTAAACATGGCCTCAATGATACATTTTTGTAACATTTTTTATGAGTTTTAACGGAGAAAATTAATTAACTGCGCCATTTTTGTCACCATTTTCAGATCCCCATAAATAATCTGATCGCTGTGTTGTTCGAGTCACTACAATTACAGGGACACCAAATATGTCCATGTTATTTGCTAATTTGTGATGTTTATTATTTTTTTAAAAATTGTTAGTAGTTTTTCGTTTGTGAACCCTCCCCAACCACACCTATTGCCAATCCATACAATACGCATAAATAGCCTGGGTCTCAGCTTCCCATACACGGTAAGTTTTTTAACTGCATGAGAGGACACACACAAGCTAGGGACCCCAACGTAGAGAAATACTTTGGCGTAGTGTTGGGGCTCTATTGCATTGATCAATTCAGTAGCTAAATTTCTCTTTATTCATATGTTCATGGCAGTAATGCAGGTTCCATTTTTCACATTTTCATTCTTACATATAGCTATTGAATTTTTCATGTCAGTATTCACACAGCAGTTTCTGCTATTACATGTATTCCCCTTGCATAGTCACTGGTGTGCATACCTTATCTCCATATAGTGATGTTTTTTTAGGTTTTTGCAGCCAGTTCAGACATAGAATGGATTTCCAAACGTTATTCCTTATTTATTACAATTACAGGGACACCAAATATGTCCATGTTATTTGCTAATTTGTGATGTTTATTATTTTTTTAAAAAGTGCAATAAAAATTACGTTAGTCTATTTTTTTTAATAATTTTTAGGATTTTTATTATAAAAAATAACAGTTTTCCCTCTCCTAGAATAGAGGACACAGATGCGCTGCACTGTACAATAGAGCTCTGTGCCCTGTGTAATCAGAGGCTGATTATACTTTTGTAATTTTTTTCTCATTTCTTTATAGTAGTTTTATGGGAACAAAAGAATATGACTTCTTCCTTCACCTACATGGAGATGTAGTGTATGTCTATCTATATCTCTATGTAACTGAATAGCCCTCAATATTGGAAGTGGCTCAATGGTAGGGGTGCTGCCTATAGACAAAGACCTCACAAGCTGATGAGTTCTAGCCCATCCTGGGAAATAAGAGCAGATGAGAATTTAATTTATGCACTACTCTTCTTGAGTTAATTTATTCACTGCACTGAGGGGAGGAGTCGGGACAAGAGCTGTGAATGGGAGAGAGCCCTCAAATCAGGACGAATCCAGGATGGTTGAGAGATATGTTGATATGATGTGTGACCAGTGATTTTTGTTTTATTTTTGGCCAACAGGCTTGTGCTTGGGTACAATAATAAAATCAGAGTTACTCATTCTCCTTTTATCTACTGCACCATTCTCTCTTTAGAGCCTGCAGCAGTGATCACTGCAGAAAATCCCATAACTCAGCAGTCATGCAGAGGTTGATGACACAAGTGGCTAAGCTCATAGATTGTTAGAAGTGGTCATGTGTGAAGTAATTGTGAAGTCCCTTCTTCATCCTGCATACATAGATTTTAGCATTATCAGATAGGCAGCCCTAGCTCAAAGCTATGGGCATACAAATTATGTAGAAAACCACTCTAAAGGGGTGGTGTTCATCCATTTTTATTATTTTATATATGAGTGTAATGTACCGCCCCGCACTCGGCTGTAGCCAAGCCGCTCGGATCCGGGCTCGTTGGTGGGTGGCTCGAACGCCTCCGGACCCGGGGTCACTTCGCTCTGAAAGGGTGCTGGCACTACGTAGGGGGGGTGGTAGGTAGGTGTATGGCTGGAGCCGTGTTTGAGTTCGTGACGCCACCCATGGGATGTGGTGAAGGTGTAGACACCACCGCTGCGGTTACGGGGCACCCGGGGGAGATGGTGATGCAGCAAGATGTTAACCCCTCCGTGGGCAGGGATGATGGCCCCGGGACCCGTTGGGGAGAGTAGCTGGGCAGTGCAGGGCGGTGCGCGGCCAGAAGGCACTGTTGTACTCACTGTTATTGACACACACAAGTCTCTGGTAAACAAAGGTGATGGTGGTCGGTGCCCGCAGCCGGCTGTGTCTGGTCCCCCACCCGGTTCGGTGGTCTTTGCCTTTCTCCTGCACCGTATAGTGTCTATGTACACTGCCTGCGCTTCAGCGACGGGAGTCTGCTCCTCGGCTGTATGTATGTCGGGAAAGCCCGTTTGCCCGCAGGCGCTGGCCCGTGGGATCTCTCTGCCTGTGCGGTGGCTTTCTATCCCCCTCGGTGGGCTGTTGTCTTCAGTCGGGACTTGGGTGGGAGAGGACCTATAGTCCAGACCGCAATCAGTGAATTAACTCATTCCAGTGGATTCTGGACCTCGTTTCAGGGTCTGAGTACCCCCTGTGTGCTCCGGTTTCCAGTCGGTTCCCCGGATCGGTACCGGCGGGCTACTACCCTGTCCCAGTCCACCACGGTTCCACTGAGTCGTCTTCACGGTTCCTGCAGGCTAGGCTACCGTATGCCTCCTAGCCAAGGTGTGCGGGCTACAACCCTCACACCTGTCAGTCTCCTTCACTCCTCACTCCACTGACTCTCTACTCTCCACTCAACTCATCTCTCAACTGAATTCCTCTCAGACTGAACTGTCTGTTTCCTGTCTCAGGCCCTCTGAACTCCTTGGTGGGCGTGCCAACCACCTGGCTCTGCCCCCCTGGTGTGTCTATTAAGCACTGAGGGAGGTGACTAGGGTTTATGTGGTTTGGCTGGTGTTACCTTGTGTGGGACTGGTGTTGTGCGGGGCGCTATCTGTGACTACCTGGCTAGTCCAGGGTGTCACACTCCCCCTTGGTTAACTACAGACCATCCGCGGGCTGTCCGACCACCACCGTTTATTTTTCTGAACGGAAAAAGATAAAAAACATTGAACAAGTATACTAACATATTTACAATCATGAAGGTTTCTGTTTCCCCCCTTGATGGGAGGCATTTTACTTAATCGTTGCGAACATGTAAAACACATTTTTATTAAACTGGGAATGGGATGGGACCGGGTCCTTTCAGTTGACCGCCCAAACAAACCTGAACCTTGATGCTGCCTCTAAAAACAGGTCAGCACCCCTTTTCCCCAGTCCAGGAATTGTGTTCGGGTCCGGGTGTTGCTCAACGGGCCGGGTAAAAAGTTCCATACCCAGCAGTCTCTCAGAAGCCCCACGTCCAGGGGACCCCTGACCTGGAGGGTAGTCACCGGTTGCAATGGTGACGGGACCTCGGCCTCCTTTGCCGCAGGCCCTTCCTCCAACCAGCCTCCCCGGGGCTGCAGGACCTGAAAGGGTGGCCCGGGATTATTTACAAGCCCAAAAGTTATTGGGTGGCCTGCAAGTTCTCAGCGTTGTTCATAGAACGGGGTAAATAACGGGAAAATTAACAAAGTCCCAACGGGGATGGGCAGTATGGTAGCCGGGAACCGCTACCTTCTTAACACTCCTCTTCCTCTTCATGGTCAGGGGGTGGTGGAGAGGGACGGACGTGCAGCTGAGCACCCATGTATGCCCTCCTTAAACCCAAGGCTTGCACGGAGATTTGAGACAGCCACACAGGCGACGCCGTCTCTTCTGGGCGTCGCCTGGTGTGTCCATTAAGCACTGAGGGACGTGACTAGGGTTTATGTGGTTTGTCTGGTGTTACCTTCTGGGGAACTGGTGTTGTGCGCGGTGCTGTGACTACCTGGCTAGTCCAGGGCGTCAAAGGAACTTACCATTTTAGGTATTTTCTTCATTGGCCTCTATTTGCAGTTCTGGCACTGAGCGGCGCTATTCTGCACGCTCAGTGCCGGTCACATTACCCCCTGGTGCTGTGGCCGCTAGTACCCTCTGATGTCACATCAAGTTCCGGGCTCTCAGACTGGACGTTATGTCGGGGGATGCTGGCGCCACTCACATTGATTGATTGGGCTGTGGGCGGTGACTACTGCACGTCACAGCCCAGCATCGAGGGGAGGATCCTGAGGATGGTACGGGATGCCAGTGTGGAGCGGTAAAGAGAGCTTAGCGTCCGGCAGATTGGTGAGGCACGGGGCGCCAGTGTGGAGTACAGGGGGGGTTTCTTCAGGTGAAACCCCCCCTGTCTGCTGAGCTGTCAGGAGAGCAAGTGGTGCCGGCAGTGAAATCACATACTCCCACCAGCACTACAGGATGCAGCAAGAGACTGACAAGCTGGTAACATGCAGCACCACATGTGTCAGAGCAGAGCATGTCACCAGCTTCCTCTGCTTTGTCACCTGTCGTGCTGCATGGGACCAAGTTACTCCACACTGTGACTTGTGCTGCATGGGACCAAATGTCTCCACTCTGTCACCTGCACAACAAGTCACAGAGTGGAGAAAGGTGGTGACATGCAGCCAGGGCCGGATTAAGGTTGGTGGGGGCCCCTGGGCAGAAAATCTGGTGGGGGCCCCATAAACGTTAACATTTTTAGCCATAACAGTAGAGCGCGAACTGTAGCATTTAGATATAAATCCACTGAGCATGGATCGTATCCTGTTCTGCCACATTCAGATTTACAGTACTACAATACAGATACAGTCCAGGATCACTCACAGCCGTCACTTATACACACAATACAATACAGATACAGTCCAGGATCACTCACAGCCGTCACATATACACACAGTACAATACAGATACAGTCCAGAATCACTCACAGCCGTTACATATACACACAGTACAATGCAGATACAGTCCAGGATCACTCACAGCCGTCACTTATACATAGAAAGAAGAGTTACTCACATATTTTTAATTGATCCCAATGTTAAGGCAGCCAGGGTTGGCTCCAGGTTTTTGTGGTCCCCGGTTGAGTCTCAGTAGGCCCCATCCACATGCAGACACGCACATACACATACAGGCATACGTACATATACATATTTGAAGGCAAATTCACAAAAATACATTTAAACAGACAAATATATGCACAGTCATATACACTGACATACATGCAGACACAGACGCATTACAGGTGTTAATATAGAGAAGTCACTAGCAGCCTCACTCCCCTCTCCCGCTTGTTTCCAGCTCCTCCAGGACAGATGGCTGTGTTGCATGATGGCCATCACTAACTGACATGACTGCACACCATGCACACTGACACAGCACTGCTGTATATACATCACAGGAGCGGCTGGGGCCTACAATATATACATTACAGGAGGGGCAGGGGGCATAGACGATACTGGGGGGGGAGCATAGACGTTACTAGAATGGCAAACAGCTCTGGTGGCGTACACATTACTGGGATGGGTGGCTTAGCACTCTGGGGGACCCATATAGTTCTCGGGGGGCCGCACAGACTGCTCTGATTCATATATACACACACACAGCTCTGCTTCACACCACACATCTTTCTTCAGCTCTGCTTCACACACACACACACACACACACACACACACACACACACAGCTCTGCTTCACACACACACACACACAGCTCTGCTTCACACACACACACACACAGCTCTGCTTCAGACACACACACACACACACAGCTCTGCTTCACACACACACACACACACAGTTCTGCTTCACACACACACAGCTCTGCTTCACACCACACATCTTTCTTCATCTCTGCTTCACACACACACACACACACACACACAGCTCTGCTTCACACACACACACACACACACACACACACACACACACAGAGCTCTGCTTCACACCACACATCTTTCTTCAGCTCTGCTTCACACACACAGCTCTTCTTCACACACACACACACACACACACACACACACACACACACACACAGCTCTGCTTCACACACACAGTTCTGCTTCACACCACACACACAGCTCTGCTTCACACCACACATCTTTCTTCACACACACACACAGCTCTGCTTCACACACACACACACACACAGCTCTGCTTCACATACACACATCTTTCTTCAGCTCTGCTTCACACACACACACACACACACACACACAGCTCTGCTTCACATACACACAGCTCTGCTTCACACACACACACACACACACACACACAGCTCTGCTTCACACACACACACACACACACACAGCTCTGCTTCACACACACACACACACACACACAGCTCTGCTTCACACACACACACATCTTTCTTCAGCTCTGCTTCTCACACACACACAGCTCTGCTTCACACATACACAGCTCTGCTTCACACACACACACAGCTCTGCTTCACACACACCCACACACTCAGTTCTGCTTCACACCACACACACACACACACAGCTCTGCTTCACACACAGCTCTTCTTCACACACACACACACACACAGCTCTGCTTCACACACACGCACACAGCTCTGCTTCACACCACACATCTTTCTTCAGCTCTGCATCACACACACACACACACACACACACACACACAGCTCTGCTTCACACCACACATCTTTCTTCAGCTCTGCTTCACACACACACAGCTCTGCTTCACATCACACATCTTTCTTCAGCTCTGCTTCACACACACACACACACACACACAGCTCTGCTTCACACCACACATCTTTCTTCAGCTCTGCTTCTCACACACACACACACACACACACACACACAGCTCTGCTTCACACCACACATCTTTCTTCAGCTCTGCTTCACACACACACAGCTCTGCTTCACATCACACATCTTTCTTCAGCTCTGCTTCACACACACACACACACACACACACAGCTCTGCTTCACACCACACATCTTTCTTCAGCTCTGCTTCTCACACACACACACACACACACACACAGCTCTGCTTCACACCACACATCTTTCTTCAGCTCTGCTTCACACACACACACACACAGACACACACACACACACACACACAGACACACACAGCTCTGCTTCACACACACGCACACAGCTCTGCTTCACACCACACATCTTTCTTCAGCTCTGCTTCACACACACACACACACACACACACAGCTCTGCTTCACACCACACATCTTTCTTCAGCTCTGCTTCTCACACATACACACACACACAGCTCTGCTTCACACCACACATCTTTCTTCAGCTCTGCTTCACACACACACACACACACACACACGGCTCTGCTTCACACCACACATCTTTCTTCAGCTCTGCTTCTCACACATACACACACACACAGCTCTGCTTCACACCACACATCTTTCTTCAGCTCTGCTTCTCACACATACACACACACAGCTCTGCTTCATGCCACACATCTTTCTTCAGCTCTGCTTCTCACACATACACACACACACAGCTCTGCTTCACACCACACATCTTTCTTCAGCTCTGCTTCTCACACATACACACACACAGCTCTGCTTCACACCACACATCTTTCTTCAGCTCTGCTTCACGCACACACAGCTCTGCTTCACACCACACATCTTTCTTCAGCTCTGCTTCACACACACACACACACACACATCTTTCTTCAGTTCTGCCCTTACCTGCTCTGATGCCATCCTCCTGCTGCTCCGGTATAGGCCGCCGTCCTCCTGCTGCTGTTCCGATGCCGCGGCCATCCTCCTGCTCCGGTGAGTCTCCTCTCCTGGCCGTGGCGTGGGTCGTCTTCTCCTCCGCGGCCGCGGCGTGGGTCGTCTTCTCCGCCGCGGCGTGGGTCATCTTCTCCGCCGCGGCGTGGGTCATCTTCTCCGCCGCGGCCGCGGCGTGGGTCGTCTTCTCCTCCGCGGCGTGGGTCGTCTTCTCCTCCGCGGCGTCCTGCTGTGACGTCCGCGGCGTCCTGCTGTGACGTCCGCAGCATTGGACGCCGACCCCGGAAGTACAGACGCTGGTACTTCCGGGAGCAATTAGCGTCCTGCGCCCGCAGTTTGTTTTTGCGTCTTAGAGACGCAGATACAAATAAATGTAGGTGCTTCCCCCCCCCCCCCCGAAAACACAGCTGATTTAGACTGTCTTTACGGAGGGGGAGCGGGTGTGAAGAAAAAAAAAAAAAATTGCTGACGGGTGGCAAGTATGGCCCTGGTGGTGGGGGCCCCCTTGGAAGCTCTTTTGGTGGGGGCCCCAGGGCTGAAGCCCCACCTGCCCCACCTATAATCCGGCCCTGCATGCAGCACAGCATGTAACAGAGATCCTCTCTTCCCTCTCTCTCTTCCCTTTCTCTCTTCCCTCTCTCTTTCCTCTCTCTTCCCCTCTCTCTCTTCCCTCTCTCTCTCCTCCCTCTCTTCCCTCTCTCTCTTCCCTCTCTCTGTTCCCTCTCTCTCTTTCCTCTCTGTTCCCTCTCTCTTCCCTCCCTCTTTTCTCTCTTCCCTCTTTCTCTCTCTTCCCTCTCTCTCTTTCCTCTCTATTCCCTCTCTCTTCCCTCTCTCTTCCCTCTCTCTCTTCCCTTTCTTCCCCCTCTCTCCTCTCTCTCTTCCCTCTCTTCCCTTTCTCTTCCCTCTCTCTCTTCTCTTTCTCTTTTCTCTCTCATCTCTCTCTCTTCCCTCTCCTTCTCTCTTCCCTCTCTCTCTTTCCTCTCTCTCTCTTCCCTCCCTTCCCTCCCTTCCCTCTCTCTCTTCCCTCTCCTCCCTCTCTCTCTCTTCCCTCTCTCTCTTCCGTCTCTCTTTTCTCTCTCTTCTCTCTCTCTTTTTCTCTCTCTCTCTTTTTTCTCTCTCTTTTTTTCTCTTTTTTCTCCTCTCTTTTTTATCTCTCTTTTTTTCTGTCTCTCTCTCTTTTCCTCCTCTCTATCTTTTTTCTCTCTTTTTTCTCTCTTTTCTCTCTCTTTTGTTCTCTCTTTTTTTCTCTCTCTCTTTCTCTTTTTTCTCTCTCTCTTTTTTTTCTCTCTCTCTTTTTTCTCTCTCTGTCAGTACAGAAATCTCTATCATGAACGGGTGAGAGAGAGAGTAATAAAGATGGAGTCTGTTGGAAGCCAACATGGACAATGTATGTATCATAAGGAATTACTGGACTCCATATTGTATCTATGAGCTACCAACATTACCAGGACTGTACATCAAAGGAATCGGCCATGTACAGTGAAGAGTTTCATGGCCATTGAAGAGGCAAGAAGGCTATTGTGTGTTCTGTGATGAACTGACCTTTGTCCTATCAACATGATAAAGGTTGCATCTTCACGTGAATTGAACATGGTGCCTTTAGCCTCTTGGAAGATACACAACACCTGTGGTATTCATGAATTGAATGTCCTGTTTATAGCCTATTAAAATGGATATTGGTAAACAATCCCTTGTTCAAGTGGAATACAAGCCATTGTACTGGAGATGGACATCAGGTCTCCAACCTGAATGGAGTGTAAATCTGTCCTCAGGCTTTGTGATATGAAAGACCTTTGCTACATACCAGGACACTATCCACAGGATCCACAGGATTGTCAAGACTCCTCTTAATCCTTTAACAAATTGACCTCGGAGAGCCACCTTCAGGAGAGCGTTGACATCAACAGCCAAATGCACGTTCCTGGACAACTCAAAAGACTGTGACCTGATTGGATGCTACTAATATGTGGAGGTGTTACAGGGATGGGCACTGTATGGGCCATGTGTGATTGTGTGTCTGATATAAAGGTATCCTACCAAGCTAGTCAGTGTATCCACTTCCCATCTTCCACCACCCTCTCCCATTACCTTTCCCCTTTCATTGTACCCTTTTCCCTTAGTTAGGTTTCCCTTATGTATGTCATTGTAAATTCCCTATTTGTAATAAATCCCCTTTTAAAGATCCAGTAGTTCTTGTTAATTACGATTAACTGGCACCCCAAAACTCAGCAGATTTCTACAGAGTCCCTAATGTGTCTGTGTATTTATTTCTAATAAAGTATTTTTTCTCTGTGTGGTGTCTTTATTTTAACCCTTTATTCGAGATTCTTAATGGCCGAGTCAAACTTGGCTTGACATTAAGAATCTCGGGCTTTATACCAGCTGGTAAAACAAAGCTGGTATTAACCCCTTAATACCCAGTGTGCCACCTGGCACCAGGGCCACTGGAGAGTTGGATACAGCACCAGAAGCTGGCGCTTAGATGAAAGCACCATTTTTTGGGGCAGCTGTGCAGCGGGCGGGGGGGGCAGAAAGCTTGGGCCACCCTGCGCTGCGGATTCCAATCCCCAGCTGCCTAGTTGTACCTGGCTGGACACAAAATATGGGTAAAGCCTACGTCATTTTTTTTTAATTAGTTCATGAAATTCATGAAATAATTTAAAAAAAAGGTCTTCCCTATATTTTTTGTTCCCAGCTGGGGACAAATAGGCAGCTGGGGGTTGGTGGCAGCCCATAACTGCCTGCTGTACCTGGCTGGCATACAAAAAATATGGCGTAGCCCATGTCATTTTTTTTCAGTTTTTAGGCAAAAAACTTAAAAAATAAAGTCTTCCCTGGATTTTCCATTGCCAGTGAAGGTAACACCAAGTAGTGGGGGTTAGCAGCCAGTAGCTGCTTGGGTTACCCTTAGCAATAGAAAATGCAGCAGGAGCCCACGCATTTTTTTTTACCCCTAACCCTAGGGTTAGAGTTATGTGTTTGTTTTTTTTTTTTAATGAATTTAAAAAAAAAAAAAAAAAAAAAATCGACATGGGCATCGCCCACCGAGCGCCAGAGCATTTTGCTGCTCACTCATCCCTACTCCTGACCCCACAGCCAGCAGAACAAGTAATCAGTTGACTCTAGTGTCGGCTGATTACTTGTTCTGTGTCCCCCTGTCTCTCTGCATCCATCGCAGCGTGTGCGGGCTATGAGGTCAGCTGAGTTCAGTCCGGCACTGGAGTCAGCTGATCTGAACTCAGCTGACCTCAAAGCCCGCACACACTGCAATGGATGCAGCGGGACACAGAACAAGTAATTGGCCATCACTGGAGTCAGCAGATCTGAACTCAGCTGAACTCCTGACCACATAACCTGCACACGGTCACACATGATCGGCAGCAGGCAGTGACTGCTGTTAACCTGTATCCATCGCAGCGTGTGCGGGCTGTGAGATCAGGAGTCAGCTGACTCCAGTGCCGGCAGATAAATTCTGTGTCCTTCTGCAGAAGGATCCGGTAAAATAACAATTGCGGTCGTATGCGCTGCACATTTAATCAACAGGATCCGGTCATATGCGGTTTGTGGGTTTTTGCCTACAGGCAAAAAACCGCTGATGTGAAAGTAGCCTGCAAAATGCATGCCACACGGATGATACGGATGACACACAGAGACTAGGCAAGAGGGGAAAGGAAAAAGCAATCTCATGACCCCATCATTCCCGCCCCCCAATTATAATTTTTTTTCTTATGTTGCGCCAGCTAAGGCTGCTTTCATACATCAGTTTTTTGCCATCAGGCACAATCTGGCAAAAAACGGATAAAACCGGATCCGTTTTTTTCCGCATTGAATTGTATTAGCGCCGGATTGTACCTGATGCCCTTGTGTTGCATCCATTGTGCATGGATCCAGTGGAATTTATGTGTCCAGCTGCCGGAAAGGACACAGCATGCAACGTCTTTTGGCAGCGGCAAAAAAATGGACAGGGCCGGATCTGGCGTCATGTACAATGAAAGCCTATTAGCGCTGGATCCGTCCTAAAGCGGCATACAACGCATTACAGCGACTGATTCCATTTTTTATGCTCAGTAGCACAACGGGTGCGTCCAAAAACTGAAGGAACTGATGGAAAAAACTGATTCAAATGATCCGATTTTTTGCCTGATCTATTGCATCAGTTTTTACACATTTTTTTTTTTTTTTTTTTTTTTTTTGTTTTTGTCAGGGGCGGTCCTGTGATGTCATCAAATGTATTTATACTGTGTTAGTCTCCATTATGGTAGATTTGATGTGTTCTTATGCCTGATGGTCCTGAGGAAGGGAGCTGAGACTCCAGAAACGCGTAGACCTGTGCAAAATAAAGATCCATTAATCTGAATACCTGAGAAGTGATCATTGGCGCGGCTCAAATAAACCCTATTTTCCTCTATTGTTCTCTGTTATCTGCCGTCTGGGTTGCTGCTGCCTTGATCAAAACTTTCCATGCCTGCATAGTAGTTGTGACTTTCACAACTTCACTTGGTGAGTATTACTGCTCCTTGTCTCTACCCCGTGTGTTATTGGGGTAAAACCCTATTGCGCTTCTTCTCCACAGCTTTTTACTCATTAGATTGTGACAAATATCAGAGGAGTTTTATTTTGTAACCAAGACTGCTATGACAGCCCCAGTTAAAGGGGGAAAATATATTGTTAAAAAAACAAATATAAGGCTACTTTCACACATCAGATTTTTCCCATCAGGCACAATCCGGAAATAAACGGTTAAAACGGATCCGGTACCGCATCCGTTTTATCCCCATTGATTTGCATTGTCGCCGGATTGTGCCTGATGACCTTGCGTTGCATCCGGCTTTTTCCGAATGCGGCTTAATTAATGAATGCGGTAGCCGCATGGAACGTTTCATGCAACGTTTTTTGTCTCATAAAAAAAACGCACAGCCTCTCTCTCTCTCTCTCTCTCTCTCTCTCTCTCACACTCACACTCACTGACTCATTCACTCACTCTCACCCACTCACCGATCACGGGCGCGGCGCTGCACGGCGTTCACACTGCTGGCGGCTTCTCCTGATTTGAAAATGCCAGCCGCCCATTATTCAATCTCATATTCCCTGCTTTCCCCGCCCACTGGCGCCTATGATTGGTTGCAGTCAGACACGCCCCCACGCTGAGTGACAGCTGTCTCACTGCAACCAATCACAGCCGCCGGTGGGAGGGGCTATATCTTGCAGTAAAATAAATAAATAAATAATTAAAAAAAAACAGCGTGTGGTCCCCCCCAATTTTGATACCAGCCAGGGTAAAGCCACATGACTGAAGGCTGGTATTCTCAGGATGGGGAGCTCCACGTTATGGGGAGCCCCCCAGCCTAACAATATCAGCCAGCAGCCGCCCGGAATTGCCGCATGCATTAGATGTGACAGTCCCGGGACTCTACCCGGCTCATCCCGAATTGCCCTGGTGCGGTGGTAATCGGGGTAATAAGGGGTTAATCATGGGAGGCGTCTATGAGACACCCCCAATGATTAACCTGTAAGTGAAAGTAAATAAACAAATACACCCCAAAAAATACTTTATTTGGAATAAAGGACAAAAAAACACCCTCTTTCACCATTTTATTAAAATCCCCAAATACCCCTCCTGGTCCAACGTACTCCACAGAGGTCCTGTCAGGACGCGCGGTCTGCACACACTGCACCAGAGGCACAGGCCTGCCAGTTTCCTGGATTTTGACAGCCAGATTCCCTGGACCCTTTCCTAAGCTAATCCCTAGACGCTTCTGACTTTACATTTATTCCTGGACCTTACAGCGCCCCCTTCTGGCTCTGAGTTCTGGTAAATCCCCTCTCAGGATCCCCCGGCCTCTCTATGAACCATGACCCGTGTACTATATACAGTGCCATATCGTGCTAGATCTTTTACGTCACTGGAGGTCTCATTTCTACAGCTTCTAGACAACCTACCTTTCCGTGTGCGGCCTCCTACTATAACACACAGGGACTCGTGTTCAAACCATATGTGCGGATATCATTTGAACCTTCCCTGACTAATAGTACCGTGTGATGACACTACCACTACCCTACAAGTGCAGTTCCTTCATGTCACAACTTATACGCTGTTCGTGATTACGCATACTCTTTGTGCAGGTGTTAAGCACATATATACATTCTGCTTGCTGACCTCCAGTGATTCCTGTCCATTCTAGTCTGTCCGACCTGAGGAAGGACTCTTGGCTGAAACGTTGTTCCTGGCGGACCTTTTGTTTTGTACAGCGCTTCTTCACTTTTTCACATTGAATAAAAGAAAAGGATTTGAAATCAACTTTCTTGTGTCCATCTTTTTCTCTTTGGGAAACATACAGTGTGCCGGAGTTATTCCTTTCTGTATTGACGCTTTTTCTCTTGAGCACCTGTGCAAGGTGATGCGAGGTCTTTCTCTCTTTTTTTCTGTGGATGGTAGGCTGTTGAGTGTCATCATAAAGAAGTGTGGCTATATTTGGGTTTTGTTTTTGCATGTCAGAAATGTTTATTTCTACATTTTGTGCAGTTAGGCTATGTGCGCACGTGTGCGCTCTGCACCGCACCTAAAAGGTGCGCTTCAGAGCGCAGCTGAAAAGCTCCGTTCTGAAGCGCATGGTGCCGGCAGAGAATGTGCGCTCTGCATGCTGCCTCTCCCTATAGACAGCATGCAAACCGCACGGAAGAAGTGACATGTCACTTTTTAGAACGCAGCGATTCGGGCAGCAGCCGAATCGCTGCATTCTAATATGCCACGTGCGCACGGCTCCTGCACAATCTCCATAGACTGTGCAGGGGACGCAGTACACATGCAGATACGCCTCGCTGCAGATCGCAGCGTAACTGCATGTAATACGCACACGTGCGCACATACCCTTATATTGGTTTACCTGGTGAAAATAAACAAGTGAGATGGGAATATATTTGGTTTTTATTAAGTTGCCTAATAATTCTGTACAGTAATAGTTACCTGAAAAAACAGATATCCTCTTAAGATAGCCAAATCTAAAAAAAAACACTCCAACTTCTAAAAGTATTAAAATTTGATATTGATGAGTCTTTTGGGTTGATTGAGAACATAGTTGTTGATTAATAATAAAAAAATCCTCTAAAATACAACTTGCCTAATAATTCTGGACACGGTGTATTAAAATTGCTGTTAGTGAACTCATAGGTTATTCCCTGCGTGTCTTTAAATATACAGATATATCTGTTTAAATATAAAGATTGCAATGGCGCCTTACTCCTCGGTAGTCCCTTAGGGATGCTATGTTATATACCTATCTTATGTTTGGTGGACTTTCTTTTACTCATTTTTTCTGTGTTAGTGTGTCCAGCCTCTTCTGTGAAATACATGTTTAACCCCTTAACGACCGCGGGCAGTATTATTACGTCCCTGCGGTCATACTGTTAATTCCTACCTGCTGCTGCAGGCTGCAGGCAGGGATCCGCACACATGTCAGCTGATTTGTACAGCTGACATGTGTGACTCGCAGGTATAATGGAATCGCTATCCACCCGTACCTGTTAACTCCTTAAATTGCACTGTCAAGATGTGACAGTGCCATTTAACGGCAATCACGGCAATTGAATAGTAACAGGCCACCACCGGAAGTAACGTGACGTGATCACATGGATCCAATGGTTGTCATGGTAGCACAGGGTCATGTGATGAATCCTGTATCTCACATGACTAAGGTGCTGTAAGAAGCAGCTGAGTACTGCAGCTTACAAGAGATGATCATCCCGGTCTGAGTGGTGCTGCGCTGATCGGGAGAAATGAATGAACGATCAGACAGCTGATCCTTATAGTCCCCTAGAGATACTAGTAAAATAAAAAAAAAAGTTTAAAATTTTTTTGAAAAATTGAAAAAAAAAAAAAAGCTAAAAGGTTCAAATCATCCCCCATTCGCCACATTGAATATTAAAGAGTTAAAAAATAAAAAATATACACACATTTGGTATTGCCAGTTCAGAAATGCCTAATCTATCAAAATATAAAATCAATTAATATGATCGGTAAACTGCATAGCGGCAAAAAAAAATCCAAACACCAAAATTGTTTTTCGGTCGCCACAGATTTTGTACAAAATGCAATAACAGGCAATCAAAACGTACCATCAGCCCAAAAATGGTACCAATAAAAATATCAGCCTGAGACGCAAAAAATAAGCCATCACTGAGCCATAGATCCTGAGAAATGAGAACGCTACAGGTTGAAGAAAATGGCGCAAAACGTACGCCACTTTTTTTGGACAAACTTCTGATTTTTCTTTAACCCCTTGGATAAAAGTAAACCTATTTATGTTTGGTGTCTACAAACTTGCATCAACCTGAGGCATAATGCCAACATATCATATTTACCATATATTGAACACAGTGAATAAAATATCTCAAACACAATAGTGCAATCGCACTTTTTTTGCAATTGTTCCACATTTGGAATTGTTTTGCCGTTTTCCTGTACACTATATGATAAAACTCATGATTGGTACAGCTCGTTATGCAAAAAATGAGCCCTCACATGACCAGATTGACTAAAAAATTAAAATGTTACAGCTCTCGGAAGAAGGAAGGGGGAAAAAAACCCCGGAAAGAGCAAAATTGGCCAGTCGTTAAGGTGTTAATAAAGATTATTGATTTTATAATCCGTGCATTTCACTCCTTATTACTCTGGTAATTATAATTAATGCCAATTGTAGCTTTAAAGTCGGTGATGTCTGTGTGCCTTGTGTTTCTCTTGCTCAGTCCCTGATCTATTGTTATCCAACCTCTGACCTTGATTCTGATGATATGTTTGCCTTGGCCCTTTTTCTTGATCCACTAGGCTTCTAGAATTTTAACCTTGGAGTGTAACCTGACTACGTTTTTGTCTTAGGGTACCGTCACACTTAAGCGATGCACCAGCGATCCTACCAGCGATCTGACCTGGTCAGGATCGCTGGTGCGTCGCTACATGGTCGCTGGTGAGCTGTCAATCAGGCAGATCTCACCAGTGACCAGTGACCAGCCCCCAGCCAGCAGCGACGCGTGGAAGCGACGCTGTACTTGGTAACTAAGGTAAATATCGGGTAACAAGGGCTTTGTTACCCGATATTTACGTTGGTTACCAGCGTACACCGCTTAGCGCTGGCTCCCTGCACTCCTAGCCACAGTACACATCGGGTTAATAAGCAAACATTTGCTTATGTACCTGATGTGTAACTTCGGCTACGTGTGCAGGGAGCAGGGAGCCGGCACTGGCAGCATGAGAGCGGCGGACGCTGGTAACGAAGGTAAATATCGGGTAACCAAGGAAAAGGCTTCCCTTGGTTACCCGATATTTATGTTGGTTACAGCTTACCGCAAGCTGCCAGACACCGGCTCCCTGCACATTCAGATCGTTGCTCTCTCGCTGTCACACACAGCGATGTGTGTTTCATAGCGGGAGAGCAAGGTCAAAAAAATGAACTAGAGCTGTGTGTAACGAGCAGCGACCTCACAGCAGGGGCCAGATTGCTGCTCAGTGTTACACAGAGCGAGATCGCTAATGAGGTTGTCGCGGGCGGGGAGGAGGGTGTCAGCACACTACGCTCACCCCTAATGCTCGGGTCCGGCGGCTGCTGCTCAGTGGTGGCTCGAGCTGTGGGCCGGATCCCGGGGGTTCTCGAGCGGCACTCCTCGCCCGTGAGTGAAAGGGGGGTTGTTGGGTGTGGGGATTGTTTATTGTCCGTGACGCCACCCACGGTTGTGGTGATTTCACCACCGCTGCTCTATAGGCCCGGGGACGATGGTGTGTAGCAGCGAGATGTTGCATTGCCCCTCCGTGGGTAGGGGTTGGTGATCCCGGGGACCGGTGATGAGATGGGGATGCAGGGCCTGGTGGGCGCAGCGACACGGGGGCAGCGCTGTGCCTTGCGGCACTGTGGTACTCACTCAGCCTGAGACGTTGACACAGTTTTACGGTAAACCACACGGCTGGAAAGACGGTTCCCACGGACGGCTGCACTTGCTCTCCCAGTAGGTGACGGTGATGTCCCTCTGACCTGCACCTGATGTTTCTAAGTTGGTAGCGATGGGTCCCCACCGGTAACCCGCTCCCCGGCTTCAAGCTGGACCGGAGGAGCTCTACTTTGCCCGCAGACGCTGGCCCTGAGGAACTGGTGCCCTGGCGGTGGCGGTGTTCCTCCTTAAAGGTTGGACTGTTGCCTTCAATCGGGACTTAGTTGTTGGGGGATCTACGTCCCCTTCACTGACGGATTCGGCAAATTATGGCGACTCCTAGCCTTGCCGGGGTCCGAGAGGCCCCTGCCCTTGTGCTGACTGTCCTTTGCACGCTGCTCCAGACTGCCGGGTCACTACCCGTCCGCGGTCCTTCCAGGAACTCCCGAACAGTCACCCCTCTGGACAGTCACTGTCGTTGCTGACCTTGCTGACCCTGTCCTGCACACAGCTGGACTACTTCAGGCTTTCTTTCTGTCACCACTCTTGCTTTCCTCCTTTTCCACTTTACTTCCTTTACTTCACTTGTTTACTCCTCCACTTAGCTCCTCACTCAAGCTCCCCCTGAGCTCAACTGCCTGGTTTCTCCCGCCTCCAGAGCTGTGTCCTCCTCGGTGGGCGGAGCCAACCGCCTGGCCCACCCCCTGGTGTGAACATCAGTCTCTGGAGGAAGGCAACAAGGATTTTTGGTTAGCTTTGGTGTTCCTAACTGGGATGTAGGGTGTGTTGGTGCATGACCTGTGACCCCTGGCTTGCCCAGGGCGTCACATTCCCCCTTAGCAAAATGCAGACCGTCCGCGGGCTGCCGTCCAACACCGGTTTTATTTTTCTGAAAAATATAACATTGTAAACGGTAACATATATACATTTTAATAACTCTTCCCATAACGGGAGGCACATCTCTTAAACGTTGCAAAACGGTTTACGGTTATGGTTTCCGCTCTCTCCCACCCAAGCAACCTGGCCCTGATGCTGCCCCTAAAGCCCAGGCAGCACCCCTTGACCCACAGTCCAGCACACGGTACCCGAGCGGGATCTGTCCTTTCCCTCCAGAGGGTAGCCACCGGTTCCTTTGGTGGCTGGGCCTCAGCCTGCTCTGCTGAGGGCCCTCCCTCCAACCTGCCTCTCCGGAGGCGGCATTGCGGAAAACGGTAACGGCAAACAACTTATTTACAAGCCACTTAACGTTTGTGGTTGCCCTGCAAGTTCACGGGCTTGTCCATGAGCAGTCTCTCATGCAAACTTTTTAAACGGTCCCCACTGGGACAACGGTGCCGGCTCCGGCCGGTTCAATCACAAAGATAATCTGGTGAAGTACTCGGTATCATTTCACTTATCATTTTCAACTTTTTAAACTTTTAAACAACAATTCACACAAACTTCTCAGTAGTGGTCCCAACGGGGACGGTGCAGCGGGCATCCGCTGCCCTACTCCAGACTTTCAGGCTCAGGCGCTCCTTCCAAGGGAGGGGGCGCGGCGCTCACTCGGGACTCTTGGCTGCCCCTTAACTTAGCGTCCAGCGCGAACCACCCCCGCTCCCCACAGTGCCGGGTGTACTGCACGATGTCTCCTGGCATTAAGTTGCGGCCGGGATGCTCCTCAGGCAGGTGGGCATTCACATCCCACCGGGCTACAAACACTTCGGCCTCCAGGCCCGGTTCATAGATAAACCCGTAGCCCCGGCGGACATCAAACCGCCTCACCTGCCCCACGTACAGCGGGCCCCGGACACGGAACGTGGCCTGGCGGAGATTCTCCTTCTCCCTTATCGCTCTGGCCACCAGCTCGGCCTTCTTCCGTTCCCTTTCAGCGATCTCCAGGCCCAGCGGTACCGGCTCCCTATCCCAATACAGCGCTGCTGTGAGCTCCGGCGCACGGGTCGGGCCCCGCGGGACATTCTGGACGTTGTCCACTGTCAGGAATCTGGCAGCGTGTCCCGCGGTGTCTTGGCCTTGGGCGCTGCCTTACAGCAACAACCCGGCGCTACCTCAGCCGAGGTGTGGGGGATGGGCATAGGCGCTTTCCGCTGGTGGGCCTTCGGCTCGGAGCGGGTCATCGGCTCCGGCTCGGGGGATTTTTCAGGGGATGCCTCCGGTTCAGCCTTCGGGACCTTCCACGGCAACACCTCCGGTTTACTACGGGCTCCGGCTACAGGTCGGTCCGCCTGGGCGGGGACGCTGGGTATTGCTACCGGTTGCGGTGGTAGCAGGCCTAGTGGCGGGGTCACGGCCTTCGAGACGGGTGGCGAGGGAGGCAACGGGGGGAGAGGGCTTGGACCGGGCCCCGCAGCCGTGATGACCGGCCCTTCCAGGGCATCGGGACGTGGGTCACTCACCCTCCCTTTCTCCGCTTCCTCCTCGCGTCTCCGCACGGTGGCTATAACGTCCGCCATGTCGGACTCCCACTCCTCCATGAGGAGCTGCATCCTGACCTGCAGCCGTTGGTAGAGCTGCGCGGTCCGGATTTCCACCCACGCCGCGGATCCAGGCGCGGGGGCTACGGTGTCGCGGGACGGCATCCACATGGTGACTTCTTCTTCCAGGAACGGTATGTCTGCAGAGTCCTGGCGTCCCTGCTTTTATAGCTGCAGCTACATGCGTTCAGCCGCCATCGCGTCCCCCTTAGCTCTTTCCGGCCCCTCCTCTCTCGGGGCGGGGTTTTGGCCTTCGCGCCTCTGCTACTCGAGAAGACGCTCGAGCGGGAACTTTTCTCGCCAAAGATGGCGACTTCTGAAATTTTTCAGCCGGACACCTCCGGCGGTAACAAGGCGCACCTCTACCAAACGGCAGAGCGGTAAGATCCTGTTTGTGACGCCAAGTTGTCGCGGGCGGGGAGGACGGTGTCAGCACACTACGCTCACCCCTAATGCTCGGGTCCGGCGGCTGCTGCTCAGTGGTGGCTCGAGCTGTGGGCCGGATCCCGGGGGTTCTCGAGCGGCACTCCTCGCCCGTGAGTGAAAGGGGGGTTGTTGGGTGTGGGGATTGTTTATTGTCCGTGACGCCACCCACGGTTGTGGTGATTTCACCACCGCTTGTCTATAGGCCCGGGGACGATGGTGTGTAGCAGCGAGATGTTGCGTTGCCCCTCCGTGGGTAGGGGTTGGTGATCCCGGGGCCCGGTGATGAGATGGGGGATGCAGGGCCTGGTGGGCGCAGGGACGCGGGGGCAGCGCTGTGCCTTGCGGCACTGTGGTACTCACTCAGCCTGAGACGTTGACACAGTTTTACGGTAAACCACACGGCTGGAAAGACGGTTCCCACGGACGGCTGCACTTGCTCTCCCAGTAGGTGACGGTGATGTCCCTCTGACCTGCACCTGATGTTTCTAAGTTGGTAGCGATGGGTCCCCACCGGTAACCCGCTCCCCGGCTTCAAGCTGGGCCGGAGGAGCTCTACTTTTGCCCGCAGACGCTGGCCCTGAGGAACTGGTGCCCTGGCGGTGGCAGTGTTCCTCCTTAAAGGTTGGACTGTTGCCTTCAATCGGGACTTAGTTGTTGGGGGATCTACGTCCCCTTCACTGACGGATTCGGCAAATTATGGCGACTCCTAGCCTTGCCGGGGTCCGAGAGGCCCCTGCCTTGGTGCTGACTGTCCTTTGCACGCTGCTCCAGACCGCCGGGTCACTACCCATCCGCGGTCCTTCCAGGAACTCCCGAACAGTCACCCCTCTGGACAGTCACCATCATTGCTGACCTTGCTGACCCTGTCCTGCACACAGCTGGACTACTTCAGGCTTTCTTTCTGTCACCACTCTTGCTTTCCTCCTTTTCCACTTTACTTCCTTTACTTCACTTGTTTACTCCTCCACTTAGCTCCTCACTCAAGCTCCCCCTGAGCTCAACTGCCTGGTTTCTCCCGCCTCCAGAGCTGTGTCCTCCTCGGTGGGCGGAGCCAACCGCCTGGCCCACCCCCTGGTGTGAACATCAGTCTCTGGAGGAAGGCAACAAGGATTTTTGGTTAGCTTTGGTGTTCCTAACTGGGATGTAGGGTGTGTTGGTGCATGACCTGTGACCCCTGGCTTTCCCAGGGCGTCACAAGGTCACTGCTGCATCACAAAAAACGTGACTCAGCAGCGATCTCGATAGCAATCTCGCTATGTGTGAAGCACCCCTTATGCTTTTGTTTATTACGAGCCCTCTTGGTATCTGACCCTGAACCTCTTCACTTCCCAGGCTCATGGCTATAACATGAGTAGCGACTAGCGTCACATTAGATCTGGTGTGACCTTTTTTTTTTCCTTAGCAGCAGTATGGATCATATTCGTGCACTATATGAGCAGGTGACAAATCTGACCCAAGTAGTTCAAAATCAGGCCAGGGAGCACCAAACACTGAAAATGTTGGTGTGCCAGTTGCAGGGTTTTCTAGCTCGATGGCTGCTTACCAGAACCCTCTACTGCTGTTGGTAGCTTTGACATCTGTATCTTTTGATGTGCAGTTGGTTTCTCCTGAAATAGTAATGGCTCTCCATGGCAAATTTTTGTAGGAGAAAGACCAGTTTAGGGTGTTCATGGAGAGCTATAGGCTATTTTTACCCTGCGACCTTGGTCTTCAGGGAATGAGTCCCAGGGAGTAAGAATAATCAAGTCGCTACTGCAAGGCATCCTCAGACTTTTGCATTATCTTTGTCTCCCAAAAGCCCCAGAATGGTCATCTGTTGATACCTTTTTTAACACCTCAGGGTTAATCTATGATGAACCTTTCAGAAACCAAGTTGCTTAGGCAAAGATCATGAACCTGAAACAGGACGGCCACATCACTAAGGATTACAATACTGAGTTCTGACAATAGTCAACAGAGGTTCTGTAGAATCATGCAGCTCTCAGGAGTCTGTTTCACTGTGGTCTTTTGGATACATTTAAGGATGCTCTGACTCTGCAAACCCTACCTGATTCCTTGGGGGAGGTTATGACTCAGGCCATTCAGTTGGTTCGCAGGAAAGGCATGCCATCATGCAACAGGGGTTTCGGCTATTTTTCCAAAATTGGTCCACTTACTTAAGGCAGAACCAAATGAAGTTGGAGCTGCTAGCTCTTAGACCATTGAGACGAGACGTTGGCACGATCTCGGACTCTGCCTCTACTTTGGTCATGCTGGACTGTCCGATACGCCCTCAAGCAAGCAAGCCATCATGAAACATCTAAGTCTGGGTGATAATGGAGATCACCCAGACTTACAGGTACCTTTTTACTGCTCAGATAAAGCACTGGTAAACGTGAAACTAATTTTCCAAATCATTCATTAAAAGCATTCGCTTTCATTGACTGTGGGTCTGCAGCCAACTTCATTGATTCAAGATTGGTTATGACATTATTAGGATTAGTGACAGTTAGTTTGGGATGACATAATAAAATAGCCATTGACAGGACAACTTTATTCCAGAAACTTAGCCAGCTGGTAATGGTGGCGTTCACACTTAGAGTGGGAATACTGTGCTCAGAGTCCATCTTCTGCTCTATATTGGATAACTTACATGCTGGCTTGGTATTGGTGTTTCCATGACTGTGTAGTCACAATCCTGTCATTAACTGTTGTCAGAAGGATATTGTTAAGTGAAGTCCTAATTGTCATAAGAGATGTCTTAGTTCTATACCAAATTTCTGTGATAGTTTGGAGGGTCTGCTGTGGTAACTGAAAGACTTTGGAGATGTTTTCTTAGAAAAATAGGCAGAGATATTAACTTCCCCTCATCTTTTAAATAGGGATGAGCTTATTAATAGGGATGAGCGAATGTATTCGCCACTATTCGGTATCCAACGGATAATAGGGTATTCGAGGTATTCGCTATCCAACGGCTAGTATGGTATTCGCTCCGATACTTTCATTTTATTTTATGGACTTCCTGGCGCCTTTTTCCAGCCAATGAACACATCTGATGTTGCTTGCCCTCACAGTAACGCTGCAGCCATCTTGGTGTTACTATGATTGGCTTGTCCGCACAGCATCATAGGGGCTATATAAGCCAGCGGCCATTTTGGTCAGTCGGTCTCTCCCTCTCTCTTTCTTACTCACCGATCACGGGCGCAGCGCTGCACGGCTGTCACACTGTGGTGGGTTCTCCAGATTTTGAAAATGCCGGCCGCACATTATTCCATCTCGTATTCCCTGCTTCCCCCACCCACCGACGCCCTATGAATGGTTGCAGTCAGACATGCCCCCACGCTGAGTGACAGCTGTCTTACTGCAACCAATCACAGCAGCCGATGGGCGGTTCTATATCATGTAGTAAAATAATTAAATAAATAATTTAAAACAACGATGTGCAGTCTCCCCCCAAATGATACCCAGCCAAGGTAAGCACACAGCAGCGGGCCGGTATTCTCAGGCTGGGGAGGGCGAGGGCCATGGTTACGGCCCCACCTCTCGCAGCCGAGAGTATCAGCCCGCTGATGCCCCGAGAATTTCGCATTCATTAGATTATTCTGGTTTCCCATAGACTTACCTTGGGGGTCGAATATTCACGAATACTCGAATAGGGGCGAGGTATTCGTCGGATATTCGGCAAAGCGAATAATAGGGTATTCGATCATCCCTACTTATAAACTTCATATCTCCCAATTACTTGTGGAAGGCTAAGGAGAAATATCTAGGTGCATTATGATAGGCTAATGCGGGCATCACATGAGACGATCTATCGTGCGATCGCACGAGCGATCGCACCCGCCCCCGTCGTTTGTGCGTCACAGGCAATTAGTTGCCCGTGGCGGACAAAGTCTTTAAACCCCCGTCACAAGCACTTACCTGCTGAGCGACGTCGCTGTGGGCGGCGAACATCCCCTTCCTGAAGGGGGTGGGACGTTTGGCGTCACAGCGACGTCACACAGCGGCCGGCCAATAGAAGCGAAGGGGCGGAGATGAGCGGGACATAAACATCCCGCCCACCTCCTTCCTTCCATATAGCCAGCGGGACGCAGGTAAGCTGTGTTCATTGTTCCCGGGGTGTCACACGAAGCGATGTGTGCTGCCCTGGGTACGATGAACAACCGGCGCAGAGAAAAAGAAATTACTTTTTGAAAATGAGCGACGTGTCAACGAGCAACGATAAGGTGAGTATTTTTGCTCGTTCACCGTCGCTCGTAGCTGTCACTCGCTACGATATATCAAACGATGCCGGATGTGCGTCACTTACGACGTGACCCCGCCGACATATCGCACGATATATTGACTTGTGTCACGCCCGCATAAGGGTTAAGAGGTTCCCATATCTCAAAGAGGCCTTTCTACAGTCTGTAGCCGCACCTACGTAGTAAATAATTTTTTTCATTTTATAATAGGAGTTAGTAAGGTACATATATTTGCCACTTTGCGGCATACCATAGGATGTGTACATCTGAAGTGTTTTCCCATGTGTACCCCTTCCCCAATGTACTGTTATTTACTTCAGCTGCACTGATTGCACATTGCAAACAGATCCATGTCTGGGGAACTGCTCTGATCCATTATTCATTAAATATCTATTCATATTGATTAGTCACAATTTTTATTCATGTATATATGGTAAGCAGATGTATTTTATGCAGTATTTAAAACATTTCTTGACTTTTTATTGATACTTTCCTAAATATTACCAATGCCCTTGTAATATATGAGTTCATTATGTCTAATACAAAAGGGATTTATGTCTCCACTTTTCTGCCTTCCTAAGCTTTCTGCTTTTCGTGTTTTAGGCTATGTCCTTTCCTGTAGAATGCCATACTTTATTACTTTTTATAGGTAGCATTTGAAAGTGCATTAGTTTACATACTAGTTAAAATGCAGTAAAAACTGCAGCACTTAAAAAGATCTTAATATATGAGAAAAAATAAAATCTATGCAAATTATTGTTGAGCAAACATCTAAAAGAGAAAAAGAAAGATACAAAGTAAAACCATCGAGTTCATGTATAATGTTGTATACTAAATGCCAGAATCCTCACAATATTATTGAGATTTTTTATTTTTTTAATAAAGTTGGAAAAGAAATATGATATAGAGAAGGAAACTAAGTTGTGGTTGTATGATAGCTATGAGATGGCTGAGTATTTGCAGGTTTACATTATTTTGGGAAATAATTGCACTAAAAACTAAACGGAGAGGTTTGACCTTACATAAAATCCTGTGCAAAGCTTATTATGCTGTTATGTTATATTCTCAAATAGGCTATCACGGACAGATTTAGCATAAGACATTTCACTTCCAAAGGCACTTAAGTGTTCTTGTTTCATGGCTGTACAAGAACCTGTCCTTTCCTGCAGTCCAATAGGTTAAATAGTAAAGCAAGCATGAAACAGAAACTTGGTCAGAATACAATGGGTTAATCCAATATAGCACGCCAGGGTTGTAGTACAGCACAATTATTAGCATTGGACATGTCTGACATAACAGTTTAAATGCCATACAGCCGAAGTAGAAAACATAACCCTCAAAGGGCATTGGCAATCTTACTCCCCAGTAGAGATGAGCGAACCGGTCGTGGTTCGGCTTGAGTTCGGTTCGTCGAACGGAGGTCTCGTTGGAATTCAGTTCATCGAACATTTGACGAACCGAACTCGAACCGCATAGGAAACAATGGCAGGCAATCACAAACACATAAAAACACCTAGAAAACACCCTCAAAGGTGTCCAAAAGGTGACAAACAACTTACAACACAACACAAACACATGGTAAAGTGACAAGGACATATACTCATGCGAAAACAAAAGAGCAGGACAAGGAAAAAGAGGAGGAGACACAGATATATGAGTATATGCAAAGAAACGTCGATGCCATTACTGTGCAACTTGAGCCCTGCTCATTTTAGGCTTCCAATCTGGATAAATTGCCTGAGCTTGCCACGTACGCCTTGGGGATCTTGTCGTGTCCTGCAGCCAGCGTTCTCTCGGAACCTGTCTTCAGTGCTGCTGGGGGACTGCTGGCAGATAAGCACACGTGTCTGTCCACTGACAATGTGGACATGGCTCTCAGAGGACTTTTCTTCCCCTGGCTCATCCAGGGGAGGTGAAAGGCACGCGTATTTTTGAGAGTGCTTCATGCAAAGCATCTTTTTCTTTTTCAAAAGGGGGTCAACTGATGCCAGTCAAGTGGGGTGTGTGTGGTCCAATTAATGGAAACGAGGGAGACTGTGGTTGGAGTCCCCTCGCTGTGTTTGTAAAAGAACCAAGATGAACAAGTCATGGCTCTCAGAGGACTTTTCTTCCCCTGGGTCATCCAGGGGAGGTGAAAGGCACGCGTATTTTTGAGAGTGCTTCATGCCAAGCATCTTTTTCTTTTTCAAAAGGGGGGTCAACTGATGCCAGTCAAGTGGGGTGTGTGTGGCCCAATTAGTGGCAACGAGGGAGACTATGGTTGGTGTCCCCTCGCTGTGTTTGTAAAAGAACCAAGATGAACAAGTCATGGCTCTCAGATGACTTTTCTTCCCCTGGGTCATCCAGGGGAGGTGAAAGGCACGCGTATTTTTGAGAGTGCTTCATGCCAAGCATCTTTTTCTTTTTCAAAAGGGGGATCAACTGATGCCAGTCAAGTGGGGTGTGTGTGGCCCAATTAGTGGCAACGAGGGAGACTATGGTTGGTGTCCCCTCGCTATGTTTGTAAAAGAACCAAGATGAACAAGTCATGGCTCTCAGAGGACTTTTCTTCCCCTGGGTCATCCAGGGGAGGTGAAAGGCACGCATATTTTTGAGAGTGCTTCATGCCAAGCATCTTTTTCTTTTTCAAAAGGGGGATCAACTGATGCCAGTCAAGTGGGGTGTGTGTGGCCCAATTAGTGGCAACGAGGGAGACTGTGGTTGGAGTCTCCTTGCTGTGTTTGTAAAAGAACCAAGATGAATAAGTCATGGCTCTCAGAGGACTTTTCTTCCCCTGGGTCATCCAGGGGAGGTGAAAGGCACGCGTACTTTTGAGAGTGCTTCATGCAAAGCATCTTTTTCTTTTTCAAAAGGGGGGTCAACTGATGCCAGTCAAGTGGGGTGTGTGTGGCCCAATTAGTGGCAACGAGGGAGACTGTGTTTGGAGTCCCCTCGCTGTGTTTGTAAAAGAACCAAGATGAACAAGTCATGGCTCTCAGAGAACTTTTCTTCCCCTGGGTCATCCAGGGGAGGTGAAAGGCACGCGTATTTTTGAGAGTGCTTCATGCCAAGCTTCTTTTTCTTTTTCAAAAGGGGGGTCAACTGATGCCAGTCAAGTGGGGTGTGTGTGGCCCAATTAGTGGCAACGAGGGAGACTGTGGTTGGAGTCCCCTCGCTGTGTTTGTAAAAGAACCAAGATGAACAAGTCATGGCTCTCAGAGGACTTTTCTTCCCCTGGGTCATCCAGGGGAGGTGAAAGGCACGCGTATTTTTGAGAGTGCTTCATGCCAAGCATCTTTTTCTTTTTCAAAAGGGGGATCAACTGATGCCAGTCAAGTGGGGTGTGTGTGGCCCAATTAGTGGCAACGAGGGAGACTGTGGTTGGAGTCCCCTCGCTGTGTTTGTAAAAGAACCAAGATGAACAAGTCATGGCTCTCAGAGGACTTTTCTTCCCCTGGGTCATCCAGGGGAGGTGAAAGGCACGCGTATTTTTGAGAGTGCTTCATGCCAAGCATCTTTTTCTTTTTCAAAAGGGGGATCAACTGATGCCAGTCAAGTGGGGTGTGTGTGGCCCAATTAGTGGCAACGAGGGAGACTGTGGTTGGAGTCCCCTCGCTGTGTTTGTAAAAGAACCAAGATGAACAAGTCATGGCTCTCAGAGGACTTTTCTTCCCCTGGGTCATCCAGGGGAGGTGAAAGGCATGCGTATTTTTGAGTGTGCTTCATGCCAAGCATCTTTTTCTTTTTCCAAAGGGGGGTCAACTGATGCCAGTCAAGTGGGGTGTGTGTGGCCCAATTAGTGGAAACGAGGGAGACTGTGGTTGGAGTCCCCTCGCTGTGTTTGTAAAAGAACCAAGATGAACAAGTCATGGCTCTCAGAGGACTTTTCTTCCCCTGGGTCATCCAGGGGAGGTGAAAGGCACGCGTATTTTTGAGAGTGCTTCATGCCAAGCATCTTTTTCTTTTTCAAAAGGGGGGTCAACTGATGCCAGTCAAGTGGGGTGTGTGTGGCCCAATTAGTGGAAACGAGGGAGACTATGGTTGGAGTCCCCTCGCTGTGATTTACATGATTTTCGAAGGGCATGACATGCCTAAGAGGTTGAGTTTCATCATCTGCAACTTGTTGGCAACAGAAAGGCTGCCTTTACACCCTTTTGAGACCGAGGATTTTCGAGACCTTATGGCCATTGCAGTGCCCCAAGAGCCGATGGCCAGTCGTCACTCCTTCTCCAAGAAAGGCGTGCCCGCGCTACCACAGAAGGTCGCACACAACCTCACCGATTCCTTGAGAAACTCTGTGTGTGACAGGGTGCATTTCACCACAGATACTTGGACCAGAAAGCATTGACAGGGGAGTTACATGTTGCTGACTGGGCACTGGGTAACTATGGTGAGAGATGGAGAAGGGTTTGCTGTACAAGTCTTGCCGTCCCCACGACTTGTGTGTCAATCCTTCCTCTGTATGTACAAGTTCCTCCACTGCTTCTGCCTCCTCAACCTCGTGTGGGTCCTCCACCTCGGCCCAAACCCTGTGTGGTCAGGCCACCCTTCCTTGTAACTGTGCCCAAGGAATCCCAAACACCTCCTTACTATGCTGGCAGCACAGCTCAACAGCATGATGCGGTCGACTCTTTACTTAGAAATGTCTGGGAAATGTGAGTCACACCGCTGAGGAGTTGTGGACGGTAAGCTCTGGAGAGTGAGACCGAGTTTCATCAATGGTTGTCTCCACTCAACCAGCAGCCAGGGAAGGTCGGGTGCGACAATGATGCAAACCAGTCTGCGACCCTTCTTCAGGGCAATGTGACACACGTGCCTTGTATGGCTCACGTGTTGAACCTGGTTGTCCAGCAATTTTTAAAACACTATCCTGGCCTACATGGCCTTCTGCAGAGGGCACGGTGTAACGCCTGCCTGGATCGACACACTCAGATGGGCTGTAAAGGATAGGCTAGAGGCAAGCCACTCACCAAGCTGGACACCCAGAACCCTGAAACCCTTTAACCCCTATACAGTGATTTGGAATTACACAGGGCCCAAGTTGATCAATACCTGTGGAATGCTGCAGTTCCAGAGAATAGTAGTCATGCAGGGTCAAAAACATTAATTGAGGAAGAGGAACAGAATGGCATGGCCAGGACTTAATCAGAAAACAAGTAGAGGTGAAATGCGGATCGGCCAACGAGGTACATAAACAGCAAGCAGGAAAAGTAGTCAGGTAACAAGCACACAAAATCATAAAACTGAACTGGGGGTAACAGTAACTCAGCCTGTGGTTCTGTATCTGTCAAGGTAACGCAACCCAGTGGGTGACCATAATCTGCGTCCACCTGCGCCGCTGGCATCCACTCCTTTCCCATCATCAGCACTATGCACGAAAGGAACACGTTGTCACCTGGCGACCGGAGTACAAATTGATTGAGTGGACTACGTTGGTGACTTAACAGCTGTGTGCAGCAATGATGCAAACCTGTCTGCGGCCCTTTGGCAGGGCAAAATGACACACGTGCTTTGTATGTCTCACGTGTTGAATCTGATTCTCCAGCAATTTTTAAAATACCATCCCGGCCTACATGGCCTTGTGCAGCGGGCACGCTGCTATGTGCTCACTTTCATCCTTCGCACCCAGCAGCTCAACAACTTTCATCGCTCCTGAAGTCTTAGGGTCTGGCGGTTAAACGCCTGAAATGCGATGTTCCGACACGCAGGAATTGGAATCTGCACATGTTGCAGCGTCTGTGGCAGCACCTCAGAGCCCTGCTGAAATACGGTCTAACGTATACCCTGGGCTAACTTGATCCAGAGGTGTTGCAGATCACGCTGCTGGAGTGGTATCAGATCAAGCACCTATGTACCCTTCTACACAGTTTACAAATGTCGACGAAGATGTTTAGCAATGCCAATGCCATTCTCAGCGTGACAATTCTGGTCATCTACAAGATGGAGCACACTGTAAGCATTATTCGGAGTCAGGTGTTGGTCCAAGAGGAAGGGGAGGAAGTACAGGAGGAGTCATATGCAGAAGGGATAATAAGATCTACAAGCTCTAGACGGTGAGCGGCACCTAGGCGGCAGTCATGGTGGGGAGAGGGATTAACAAGGGCGCATAGTATCTGCAAACATTGTTGAGGAAGGTGCAGGAGCCCATGAAGAAATGGAGGACGAACTGGCGATGGGCATGGAAGACTCAGCAGATGAGTGAGAGCTTGCTCACATTTCGGTTGTGCGAGGTTGGGGGGAGAGGGCAGAGGAAGGAGGCACGATTCTCACCTCTCTGCCACCAACACACCAAGGACTTGGTCCTCCTGGATGCACAAGACACATGAGCACCTTCTTGCTGCACTACCTACAACATGACCCTCGGATTGTACGAATTCGAAGTAATGCTAACTACTGGGTTGCCACACTGTTAGATCCCTGGTACAAGACAAAATTTGGCGAAATAATTCCTGCCATAGAAAGGGACGCACGTATACAGGAGTATCTGCAGAAGGTGGTACGGATTCTTAGATCTGCTTTTCCAGTAAACACCAGTGCTGCACAGAGTGAATCTCAACGCTTTGTCATGGATAGGAGGAAATGGTCTTTTACTTGTCCACATCTGAGGGACCGAGGGCTGGCTGCTGTGCTGAGATGGCAATGAGTACAGTGTCCCTGCAGAGTTGCACTTTTGGTCATATACCAAATGAGTTGAAAAAGGACAGATGCTGGTGGAAAGGGGAACAGTTGTGTTGGAAAGAGGAAAAAAGTTTTTGTCCGTGGGTTTGGTGGTAAAAGTAACATTTGATGAAGAAACACCATCTGTTACTGTGGGACTGGCAGATTTGGATAAGGTGGTATATACTATGTTACCGCTATATAACGTAAATTAATAAGAAAAGAAAGAGAAAGGTATATATGCCCATCAGCAGTCAATGTCCACCGTGCTCCCAGATAGAAAAGGAGAGGTTGGCAACTGGAAGGTTAGGTGGAGGATACAGATCTGTGTGGCTATGAAACTAATAGTTGCCTGAACCGAGTTAGATGCCACTGGGATCTGGAGACTGGGAGCCCTGTTAGCGTCACAGGGTCCACACGCCCACCCAGCCCAGGAAGTCCCTGTTAACATCCAGGGGCCATTGAGTACGCTGACCGTGTGCATTGGGGCCACACCTGTGGACAGCAGGCGCATCAGCAGCAGCAGGCCTGTTAATGCCACTGGGCTGCACAAGCTGGACTTGTAGTACAGGAGCTGGTCTTAACCGTTCTGCGTTACCAACTGTGGTGGCGGCCTGCATCGACGCCCTATCCCTGCCTACCTCTGGCCTAAAGCCGCAATGGGTTCAACACATCGAGGTGTGCTCTTTCGGAGCATAATAGAAGACTGCGCACCTCCTTGTTGGCTCCAGCCCATTTTATAACCTGGGTCCGCCCCAAACCAGGGTGGACCACAATGCACCTCCTGAAGACAAAAGCAGAGGGACACGTCATGAGTGGCATAACTAGCGTCCTATTTGGAACCGCAACTTCAATAATGACCTCATGGCTGCCACGACACAAACACCTCACCAGTCATCGTCTGACCATCAATAATGAGGTGACAAGTCACAGGGGCAAGCCTCTGCAAGCCATTTGGGAGTGGCCTGGCCACATCGTCAGAACACCTGATGCCCTGTGGTCTATATGAGCCCCTCACATCAGGGGCAGTGCCAAAGAGTTCATTACCGGACCTAGTCTCTGATGCAGTAAGTGCCTGAGCATGCTCAGTAGCATGAAATACAGTCTCCGAAAAAAGTCTATCAGCTTTAACATGGTGTCTAGGCACAACACAGTACTTAGACCTGGCACGGAGTGCAAGTACCTGTGCAAAGAGGCTTTTCGCACTAAGTGTGGGAGCATGCGCTGTATCCCGAAATGAAGAGTTAGCCTCAGGAATGGCACAGTCAGGCTGAGCATACTCACTAGGCGAAACACTGTAGCTAGGCTGCGGCTGGGGTAAATCGGCACACGCATGCGCACTAGCTGCCTCTCCACACTTAGACGTGGAGGAGAAATTGCTCTTCGGGTGTGGACTTGGAGATGCTGTCTATGAACAGAAGGAAAAGATAAAGGAAGCCTCACTTTCTATCCCTCCGAATGATCAAATGCAGCAAGGAATTCCCTGAGTTTGCTATAAAATTAGTGTAGCAAAATGTGCATGAGGGTGTCATGCAGAGGTGCTGCAAATAGGTTTGCACCAGTGGGACACTAATGGAAGTCCAACAGCCAGTTCTTGTATGCCACTAAATAGCAGCATTTTTTGCTATCATTATTAGAGATGAGCGAACCAGTCGTGGTTCGGCTCGAGTTCGGTTCGCCGAACGGAGGTCCCGATCGAGTTCGGTTCGTCGAACGTTCGACGAACCGAACTCGAACCGCATAGGAAACAATGGCAGGCATTCACAAACACATAAAAACACCTAGAAAACACCCTCAAAGGTGCCCAAAAGGTGACAAACAACTCACAACACAACACAAGCACATGGGAAAGTGACAAGAACAAATTCTCATGCGAAAACAAAAGAGCGTAACGAGGAAAAAGAGGACGAGACACAGATATAGGCATGGCACGCCCTTCTAAAATCATGTAAAACACCGCAAGGTGACTCCAAGCGGAGTCTCCCTTTTTTCCAAAAATTGGGCCCCACACACACCCACCCCTTCAGTGGCAGCAGTTGTGTCCCAGTTGTACACTTCACAGCTAGATTTGCATCAAGCACATTCAAAAATACGCCATTCTTAACCGTCCCCAGGATGACACCGGGGTAGGTAGCAAAGTCTTTCCTGATCCCAGCTCTGTTCATCTTGGATCATTTTTAAAAACAATGTAAGTAAGGGTTACTCCAAGCGGAGTCTCCCTTTTTTCCAAAAATTGGGCCACACAGACACCCCATCAGTGGCAGCACTTGTGCCCTAGTTGCAAACAGGATGTTTTGATTTGCATCAAGCACATTCAAAAATACGCCATTCTTAACCGTCCCCAGGATGACACCGGGGTAGGTAGCAAAGTCTTTGCTGAACCATGACTTGTTCATCTTGGCTCCTTTTAAAAAACACAGCAAGCAAGGGTTACTCCAAGCAGAGTCTCCCTTTTTTCCAAAAATTGTGCCCCACACACACCCACCCATTCAGTGGCAGCACTTGTGCCCTAGTTGTACACTTCACAGCTAGATTTGCATCAAGCACATTCAAAAATACGCAATTCTTAATCGTCCCCAGGATGACACCGGGGTAGGTAGCAAAGACTTTGCTGAACCATGACTTGTTCATCTAGGCTCCTTTTAAAAAGCACAGCAAGCAAGGGTTACTCCAAGCAGAGTCTCCCTTTTTTCCTAAAATTGTGCCCCACACACACCCACCCATTCAGTGGCAGCACTTGTGCCCTAGTTGTACACTTCACAGCTAGATTTGCATCAAGCACATTAAAAAATACGCCATTCTTAACTATTTCCAGGATGACACCAGGGTCGGTAGCAAAGTCTTTGCTGAACCATGACTTGTTCATCTTGGCTCCTTTTAAAAAACAATGTAAGCAAGGGTTACTCCAAGCGGAGTCTCCCTTTTTTCCAAAAATTGTGCCCCACACACACCCACCCATTCAGTGGCAGCACTTGTGCCCTAGTTGTACACTTCACAGCTAGATTTGCATCAAGCACATTAAAAAATACGCCATTCTTAACCGTCCCCAGGATGACACCGGGGTAGGTAGTTAAGTCTTTGCTGAACCATGACTTGTTCATCTTGGCTCATTTTAAAAACAATGTAAGTAAGGGTTACTCCAAGCGGAGTCTCCCTTTTTTCAAAAAATTGGGCCACACAGACACCCCATCAGTGGCAGCACTTGTGCCCTAGTTGCAAACAGGATGTTTTGATTTGCATCAAGCACATTCCAAATCCACAAGCATTTACTCTCCCCAGGATGACACAGGGGTAGTAAATTCCTTGTGGATCCATGACTTGTTCATTTTGATGAATGTTAGTCTGTCCACATTGTCACTGGACAGACACGTGCGCTTATCTGTCAGCACACACCCAGCAACACTGAAGACACGTTTAGAGACAACGCTGGCAGCTGGACATGACAAAATCTCCAAGGCGTAAGTGGAGAGCTCTGGACATTTTTCAAGATTTGAAGCCCAAAATGAGCAAGGCTCCATTTGCAAAGTCATGGCATTGATGTTCATTTGGAGATACTCCTGTATCATCCTCTCCAGCCGTTGACTATGTGTTAGACTTGTTGTCTCTGTTGGCCTTGCAAAGGAGGGTCTAAAAAAATTATGAAAAGATTCCATAAAATTGCTGTTACCAGCACCAGATACAGTCCTACTGCTACGGTTAGACTGTTGAAGATGACGACACCGTCCCATGTTTGTCAAGTTACAACTGGGAGATTCACTCCCTGCACCTGCACGGTTGTTTGGTGGAAAAGCCGAGCTAAGCTCGAGTAACAGCTTCTGCTGATACTCCTGCATACGTGCGTCCCTTTCTATGGCTGGAATTAAGTCACAAAATTTGTACTTGTACCGGGGATCTAATAGTGTGACAAGCCAGTAGTCATCATCACTTCTAATTTTGACAATACGAGGGTCATGTTGGAGGTAGTGCAGCAAGAAAGCACTCATGTGTCTTGCGCAGCCATGCGGACCAAGTCCACGCTGTGTTTGTGGCATAGAGGTGCTAACCGTTCTTTCTTCCTCTGACATCTCCCCCCAACCTCTTTCAACTGAAATTTGACCAAGGTCTCCCTCATCCGCTGAGTCTTCCATGTCCATGGACAGTTCGTCCTCCTTTTCTTCATGTTCTCCTTCACCTTCCTCAACATTTCGCCTGCTACCATGCGCCCTTGTTGATCCCTGTCCCCCATGGTCCCATGCCTGCCGCGTTGGTGATGATGAATGTCTGGACCTTGGAGATGTTGTTATGTCTTGCGCATATGAATCCTCCTGTAGTTCCTCCCCTTCCTGTTGTCCCACCCCCTGACTCCGAATAGTGTTTAGCGTGTGCTCCAGCATGTAAATGACTGGAATTGTCATGCTGATAATGGCATTGTCAGCGCTAAACATATTCGTCGCCATGTCTAAACTGTGTAGAAGGGTGCATAGGTCCTTGATCTGAGACCACTCCATCAGGGTGATCTGCCCCACCTCTGCATCTCATTGGCCCAGGCTATACGTCATGACGTATTGCACCAGGGCTCGGTGGTGCTGCCACAGTCGCTGTAACATGTGGAGAGTCGAATTCCAGCGTGTCGCCACATCGCATTTCAAGCGATGAACCGGCAGGCCGAAAGACTTCTGGAGTGATGCAAGTCGCTCAGCTGCGGCGCTTGAACGGCGGAAGTGAGCAGACAGTTTTCATGCCCTGGTCAGAAGGCCATATAGGCCGGGATAGTGTGTTAAAAATTGCTGGACAACAAGGTTCAACACGTGAGCCATACAAGGTACGTGTGTCACCTTGCCCAGGCGAAGGGCCGCACCCAGGTTTGCAGCATTGTCGCACACGGCCTTACCAGGCTGCAGGTTGAGTGGAGACAACCATTTATTAAACTCGGACCGCAGAGCTGACCACAACTCCTCAGCTGTGTGACTCTTATTCCCAAGACATGTCAAGCTAAAGACCGCCTGATGACGTTGCGCTCTGCTGCCAGCATAGTAATGAGGGGTGCGTGATTCCTTCTGCGCAGTGAGAACGCTGGTGGCCTGACCAGGCAGGCTTGGGGCAGAGGTGGAGGACACAGATGAGGTGGAGGAGGCAGAAGCAGTGGCGGAACTTGGACAGACAGAGGATTGACACACAAGTCGTGGGGATGGCAAGACTTGTGCAGCAGACCCTTCACCAGCTATCACCATAGTTACCCAGTGCCCAGTCAGCGACATGTAACGTCCCTGTCCATGCTTACTGGTCCAAGTATCGGTGGTAAAATGCACCCGTTCACACACAGAGTTTCTCAAGGAAGCGGTGATGTTGTGTGCGACATGCTGATGTAGCGCGGGCCCACCTTTCTTAGAGAAGTAGTGACGACTGGGCATCTGGTACTGGGGCACAGCGACAGACATAAGGTCTCTAAAATCCTGTGTGTCCACCAGGCGGAAAGGCAGCATTTCGGTAGCCAAGAGCTTACAGAGGGATAAAGTCAACCTCTTAGCTTTGTCATGGGTCGCAGGAAATGGCCTTTTATTTGTCCACATCTGAGGGACAGAGATCTGGCTGCTGTGTGTAGACGGTGTTGAGTAGGGTGTCCCTGGAAAAATGCAGGTTTGTGAGGAAAGTGCAGTCGGAGACATGATGTTGCCTTCATCCAACGTTGGTGCTATCGATGTCTGAGAGAGCTGTACACACACACTGGTTTCCCTTTCCAAACCAACTGACGACCTACCAAGCAAACTGCCTGTTGCGGTTACAGTGGTGGAAGTTGTGCGTGGAAAACAAGGTGTGACAGCTGTCCCCACAGTCCTAGAAGATGAAGAGCGCACGGATGCACTGGAAGGGGCAGGCCGTGGATGGTTCGCTCCGCTAGTCCGCATTGCAGCACGGTGAGCTTCCCACTGGGACCTATGATATTTATTCATGTGACAATTCATGGAAGAAGTTGTCAAACTGCTGAGGTTTTGACCTCTACTAACAGAATCACGACAAATTTTACACATCACATAATTTGGGCGATCTTTTTCTATGTCAAAAAAGGACCAGGCTAGGCAAGGCTTAGAGGGCATGCGACCTTCTGAGCCCCCCCGACTAGTGCTCAGAGGCAGAGTGGTGGCTGATGATGCAGTTGTAGATGTGCTACCAGTGCTCCGACTCTGTCCAGGAAGGCGCAAGGTAACTTCGTCGTCGGTTGCATCCTCCTCCACCGCCTCTGTTGACCTCCTCGAGTGCCTGACTGTGGGTTGACAGTAGGTGGGATCTAGAACTTCCTCATCAATTGTTGTGTTTGCACTCCCCTCACCCTCAGACCGAGCCTCTTCTTGCCCTGACTGAATGTTTAAGTTGTCATCACAATCTGGTATCTGCGTCTCATCGTCATCAGTATGTTCCTCATTGTCTATAACCACAGGTGTTACAGTTTGTGACAAAGGGTCAACATTATGGTCAGAAACTTCATCCTCACGGCCTGATCAGAGTCACAAAGGTTCTGGGCATCACTGCAGACCATTTCCTGGTCTGTACTCACTGTAGCTTGGGAGCAGACCTCTGATTCCCAGGCTATAGTGTGACTGAACAGCTCTGCAGACTCAGCCATCTCAGTTCCACCATACTGTGCAGGGCTGATGGAGACTTCAGAGCTGGGAGAAAGCAAGTTTGATTGGGATGACAACTCAGAGGACTGGTGTTTTTTGGATGCGGTAGTTGAGGTGGCTGAGAGGGCACTTGTTGGACCACTTGAGATCCATTCAAGCATTTTCCTTTTTTGGCCATCATCTACCTTTGTTCCTGTTGTTCGTGTCCGTAAAAAAGGGAGCACATCAGATTGTCCATGGTAAGAAGTAGACATCTTACTTTTGCTGGTAGATGGTCTATCTTCAGCAGATGTTAATGGAGCTTTGCCACCTTCCCCACGGACAAACCCTTTTTTTCCTTTTCCAACACGCCTCTTCCCCTTTCCACCAGCATCTGTCATTTTGCCACTCATGTTGATTACGACAAGATTGTGCACTTAAAATGTGGTAGTAAAAATTGAGAGGTGGTGTAGATTGCAGCGGTGGTCTAGCTTTATTAACAGCAGAATAATAAAGAATAATTATCCCTGACAATGCAACTACGGCCCTTAAACTGGCAGCATAAATTGCTAGTATAATGGCTTAGTAACAATGAGTTTTAGTGTGCAATGCAGGCAGACGTGCTGCAAATATCTTTGCACTACTGGGGCAATACAGCAGTCCAACAGCCACGTTTAGGATGCCACTAAGTTCACTCAGTGTTTGCTAGTATAATGGCTTAGTAACAATGAGTTGGAGTGTGCAATGCAGGCAGACGTGCTGCAAATATCTTTGCACTAGTGGGACTATACAGAAGTCCAATAGCCACGTTTAGGATGCCACTAAGTTCACTCAGTGTTTGCTAGTATAATGGCTTAGTAACAATGAGTTTTAGTGTGCAATGCAGGCAGACGTGCTGCAAATATCTTTGCACTACTGGGGCAATACAGCAGTCCAACAGCCACGTTTAGGATGCCACTAAGTTCACTCAGTGTTTGCTAGTATAATGGCTTAGTAACAATGAGTTTGAGTGTGCAAAGGGCAGGAGGGTACAGTGGCAGAGTTGTGGGTCTCTGGGTAGAGGAAAGGAAGCCTGCCTTTCTATCCCTCCTAATGGGGAAAGGCAGTGAGGAAATCCCTGACCTTAGCTACACAGACGCTGTCATCTTGTGTAGCTGTTAAACTCTGTTTTCACGGACCTGTCACCTATGGCTCTGACCCTGCCGGTATTAGCCCTTAAAAGGACTGATAGAAAGTGCTATCCCTATTCTGTACAGCGCTGTGTATAGAGCGTACACAGCAGTATCGGAGATAGGCGCTGCGCCCAGCGGTGACTGACACCAAGGACGCAGAAGGCAGATAATGGCGTGCTGGAGGAAAATATCCGTTTTTATAATGCAGGGACATGTGACATGGACATCCTATCACACATGCCGTTGCTTCTCTGGCTAAAAGTCCACTTAGCTGTGTGTGTGTCTGGGATTGGCTGACATGCTGGCCCGCCCCACTACACGCACGCGCTTAGGGAAGGAAGACAAGGAAAAAAAAAAAATGGCGAAAAATTGTATATGCCATTATACAAACAGCAGTGATCTGAATGCGCTGTTCCCGCACACTATACACTGAAATTTCATAATAGTGTGAGTCACAGAGTGACTTACACTATTACAGCGGAAAGCCAGCTAGTAATTAGCTGGTCTTTTTGCTGCTAGAACCGTTCTCGAACGTATCTAGAGCTTCGAGCAAAAAGCTCGAGTTCTAGTTCTATCTAGAACAGCCCCCAAAATCACTCGAGCCGCGAACTGGAGAACCTCGAACCGCGAACCGCGCTCAACTCTACTCCCCAGCTATGATGTCATCAATATTTCCTATGTGACAACGACTGAAAGAGCAGTGGCACCAGAATGTAGAGGTAGCTGGCACTGGCCAGGAACAGGAATAAGTGTAGGATGACAGAGGACGTTAGTCATGGGTGAGATGCTGCTAATGCATAGCACCCTGGCACTTTACATAGAGATCATGTCCCTGTTATAATTCAGTTCCGCAGTATGTCTGAGATCCCACCTGACACCATGTCAGACACTTCCTCAGACAGGAAGGGGTTAAGGTGCTCGCAAACACACCAGCAATCAGCCTTACGCTACAGACATTTCAGGAATATATGCACCAGGAAGTTCCAATAAGGCCTTGAACTGCCCAGTCCTATTTGACTCTTTACCCATAAACTCATTCCTGTCCCTACACACTAACCCCTCCCATCATGGGTAACTTCCACACTTAACTATCTCTTTCCCTGCATCCTACATAACAGTATCATGCCTAACTATGCATCACATTACATTTTATATGACACTGTTCACACTGACGTGATTGGTGTTTTCAGGGACAAGAACAAGACCATATAATAGCAACAATGTAAATGTGGTAACATTATTTACAGTATAGTAGGGAGTCAAAATGTTTTCCAAGAATGAATATCCGCCAATTGGCATGCACTTCCTACTTTTTGTTGTTAGCAGCATCAACATGGTAGCTTTAAAAATTTAGGTGTGACTAAAGCCTGCTTTACACATTACAATTACACATGCGATCTCGTATGCGATCGCACATGCCCCCATCGTATGTGCGACACATTAAATTTGTTGCCCGTGTCGCACAAACGATTAAATTCTATCACACGTACTTACCTTCTATACGACCTCGATGTGGGCGGCAAACAACCACTTCCTGTAGTGGGAGGGACGTTCGGCGTCACAGCGACGTCACACGGCAGCCGGCCAATAGAGGCGGAGGGGTGGAGATGAGCGGGACGTAAACATCCCGCCCACCTCCTTCCTTCTGCATTGCAGGCGGGACGCATGTAATATGTGTTCATCGTTCCCGGGGTGTCACACACTGCGATGTGTGCTGCCTCGGGAACATTGAACAACCGGACTTTCAATTTTTAGTAATTGAACGACGTGTATGCGATCAACGGTTTTTCGTTCAATCGCAATCGCACGTAGGTTTCACACACTACAATATCACTAACGATGCCGGATGTGCGTCTTTTATGACGTGACCCCGCCGACACATCGTTAGATATATTGTAGCGTGTAAAGCCCGCTTTACTTTGACTTATGTTTTTTTGCAACCTTGTCAACTATACAATTATTCAGGTTACCGCAAAGGCCATTTATCCGTCATGATTCCCTTCTGTTAGCCAGAGTGGCTTATAGTTTAATACAGTGTTTCTTGTTATGAAGGACTGCATTGTGCACAGTGCATTGCTCTTCATCGGCACCATGTGATTCCTCCATTCTCCTGTAGGAGAATTGAATACTCGCTGCTGTTTCCCCCCCTAGATTACAGCGGATGTCTGAGGGTTCCAGCTCTGACCCGCTCTTTGATCAGCATATTATGGAGAGAGCCACCTCACAAATGGTTATTCTTTAACATAAAGGACTCCATTAAAGTGTACTTGTTGGGTAAAAAAAAACCTTTCTAAGTTCACCAGGTATACAGTGAATACAACAACATTGTCATATTTAGACAAAATAATCAATGACCTAGCAGAACACTAGCAATGTATATTCTACTTGACTTCAATGATTTGTGTCATTTATTTTACTAAATCATTTCGCAATTCCCATTTTTAGCATCAAAAAGATTTGTCCTTATTCCAATAAGAGAGTCTTGATTAAATAAAAGAATAAGAAAACATTTTATGATGTTGAAAAAGTAGAAAACAGAAAGACGTACTTCCCACAGAGCGGGCTGGCCCTTATTTATCAAGGACAAACCCTTCTATTGTGGCTGTAACAAGCACTTTGGGCGCACAAAGAGATGAGAGATAACCTGAAATGATCACTCAAATGTTCATTTAGACTTTACTCTTGTTCTTTCGTTGTTTTTATTTTTTTTTTGGCTTCTGCAATGTGAACACAACGGGTCAGCTACACCTAGGAGACTTTTAGTAACCATGGAGACGGTGGAGCGCGGAGTGCATTCCGTAAACAAAATTGGTGTTTTGAAGAGAAAATCTTATGTTGAGGACCAAGAAATGAAATCCTGGTGCATTTCTACAAGGATAAATAAATGGGGGGGACATAAAATAACAAAAGTTTCTCTGTACTCTGACTAACATATGCCAAAATCCACATTTACTGCAATTTAGAGTTTTAGTTTTCAACTGACTTTCAAATAGACACTGCAAACTCAATCTATGTGGGTCTATATATTTTTTATTGTCTATATTTGTAATATTTGAGAATTTGTAACTTTTAAATCAATATTATTTTTCCTAGCAATATACAATCCATCTTACACAGAAGAGAACCTGGCAATTACATTAGAGAACTGATTTGAAATGTTAAAGGGAATTTGTCAGCAGAAAAAGACCTATTCTTATATATGATTTTTATGCTAAACACTTTTTTTATGTTGACACTTTTGATATTTTTTTCCTATATTATAAACAGAACTTTTTTTTCCTGAATTTTCATACTGACCACCAGACCCACTGGGATTCATTCTGCAAGGAAAGTGACGTGGACAAAGCTGCATTGGACAGATTCATACCCCAGGTAGTTATATTGAAATATCTAAAGACCATGATCTAACAAAGGCTCTCTTCACATGTCCGTGATTCCAGTAGTACGACATCTGTTTTCATACATACCCGACACATAGACATATGCAGACCCATTAAAATCAATGGGTCTGCGAACACATCTGGTTTTTTTCCACGGCAGCACTGTGGTGTGTTCCGCATGGAGACAAGTCCATTTTTCTTCGGCAGCACTGATGTCAAACTCACCACACACTGATAAGATCCATGTGACATCAGTATAAGGCTATGTGCACACGTTGCGTTTTTGCGTGCAGTTACACTGTGTATTGCACTGCAGCGTAACTGCATGCGTCCTGCGTCCCCAGCACAATCTATGAATATTGTGCATAATCCATGCGCATGTTGCGTTTTAGAACGCAGCGATTTGCATGCTGCCAAATCGCTGCACTCTAAAAAGCAACATGTCACTTCTTTTGTGTGTTCTGGATGCTTCCTCCACTCTGTCTATGGGAGAGACAGCATCCAGAGCGCACAAATTCTGCATGAATTCTGCAGTCAGCAAACTTTCAGAATGCAACTTTTCAGCTGCGTTCTGAGACGCACATGAAATGACTTGTACACTGCGGTGCAGAACGCACATGTGGGCACATACCATGAAACGTACTGGAGAAAACACGTGTCTTTGAAATAAAATGAATTTCTATACTCACCTGTCTCCATCGCTGCTGTCTTCGGCGCTGCTGTCACTTGCTTCCAGGCCCTCTCATTTTGCTCATGAATATTCCCTGCACCACGGACCCGGAATCAGCAGCATCGGAGACAGCAGCGCCGGTGACAATTGAGTAAAAAGTTCCTGATCTCCATGTGCTATCACGAACAGCACATGGTGAACACACGTGCGCCAAAATCACGGCACACGGATGACCATATGCACCTTCAACATGGGCCGTGAAAAACATGCGTTTTTATCATGGACGTATGAAGGGGGCCTAAGGTAAAACGAGGGGAAGGAGATCAAACATGACATCACCTCTTTGATCTATGATCTATGAATGTTTCATCCATTGTAGTCTTTCTATGAGGACAATTAGACTAAAGGGTAATTTACATGCTGCGATATCGCTAATGATTTATCGTCGTGGTCACAGTGTTTGTGACGCACATTCGGCGTCGGTAGCGGCATCGCAGCATGTAACACCTACGAGCGACCTTAAACGATCGCAAAAGAGACAAAAATCGTTGGTTTTGGAGAGGTCATCCAAAAACCAAAAATCGTTGTCTCGTACGTAGCGATGTTGTTCGTCAGTCCTGTGGCATCACACATCGCTATGTGTGACACCACAGGCGCGACAAACATCTCCTTACCTGCCTCCACCGGCAATGCGGAAGGAAGGAGGTGGGTGGGATGTTACGTCCCGCTCATCTCCGCCCCTCTGCTTCTATTGGTCGGCCGCTTAGTGACGCCACAGTGACGTCGCTATGACACCGAACGCACCTCCCTCTTGAGGGAGGGGATGTTCGGTGGTCACAGCGACGTCGCTGACAAGGTATGTGCGTATGATAATGTTCGCTACGGCAGCGATCGCCACATATCGCTGGAACGACGGGGGTGGGTGCTATCGCGCTCGACATCGCTAGCAATCGCTAGCGATGTCGCAGCATGTAAAGTACCCCTAAGTCTTCTGTAAATTATATAAAGGGTGGCCCCATTTGGTCATGGTGTTTTCGTCAGAATTCAGGTGTAAAACACCTTCAATGTCACAGAATTTCTGTACAACATTAAGTTGCTCAAAAATTTGACAACTTTTGGCATTTCATGGCAATTTTGGGCAACTCCACCAAAATGGATGGAGTAGGGAACAAGCCAGGTGACAAATTAATTAAATGTGATGGAGTTCCTTATGGCTGAAATGTTACTCCGGTCAGTCATAACTAGAGTTGAGCGCGGTTCGTGGTTCTCCAGTTCGCGATTCGAGTGATTGTGGGGGCTGTTCTAGATCGAACTAGAACTCGAGCTTTTTGCTAAAAGCTCGATAGCTCTAGTTACGTTCGAGAACGGTTCTAGCAGCAAAAAGCCAAGCTAATTACTAGCTGGCATTCCGCTGTAATAGTGTAAGTCACTCTGACTCACACCATTATGAAAATTCACCGTATAGTGTGCGGGGACAGCGCGTTCAGATCACTGCTGCTGGGATAAGGGCAATCGCCATTTTTTTTTTTTCTGTTCTTCCTTCCCTCCCTAAGCGCGCGTGTAGTGGGGCGGGCCAGCATGTCAGCCAATCCCAGACACACACAGCTAAGTGGACTTTTAGCCAGAGAAGCAACGGCATGTGTGATAGGATGTCCATGTCACATGTCCCTGCATTATAAATACGAGCATCTGCCCGTCTGGAAGCCATTATCTGCCTTCTGCGTCTGGGTGTCAGTCACCGCAGGTGCAGCTCCTGTCTCCGATACTGCTGTGTACGCTCTACACACAGCGCTATACAGAATAGGGATAGAAGTTTCTTTCAGCCCTTCTAAGGGCTAATTACAGCAGGCTCAGAGCCATAGGTGACAGTCAGGTCCATGGAAAGAGTTTTTAACAGCTACAGATAAGAGCGTCTGTGTAGCTAAGGTCAGGGAGTTCCTTGCTGCATTTCACCATAGGAGGGATAGAAAGTGAGGCTTCCTTTCTTCTACACTGACCCACAACCCGGCCACTGTACCCTCCTGCCCTTTGCACACTCAAGCTCATTGTTACTAAGCCATTATACTAGCAAACACTGAGGAAACTTGGCATCCTAAAAGTGGCTGTTGGACTTCATTAGTGTCCCACTAGTGCAAATCTATTTGCAGCACCTCTGCATTGCACACTCAAGCTCATTGTTACAAAGCCATTATAATACCAAACACTGAGGAAACTTAGTGGCATCCTAAAAGTGGCTGTTGGACTTCATTAGTGTCCCACTAGTGCAAATCTATTTGCAGCACCTCTGCATTGCACACTCAAGCTCATTGTTCCAAAGCCATTATAATACCAAACACTGAGGAAACTTAGTGGCATCCTAAAAGTGGCTGTTGAACTTCCATTAGTGCCCCACTAGTGCAAATCTATTTGCAGCACCTCTGCATTGCACACTCAAGCTCATTGTTACAAAGCCATTATAATACCAAACACTGAGGAAACTTAGTGGCATCCTAAAAGTGGCTGTTGGACTTCCATTAGTGCCCCACTAGTGCAAATCTATTTGCAGCACCTCTGCATTGCACACTCAAGCTCATTGTTCCAAAGCCATTATAATACCAAACACTGAGGAAACTTAGTGGCATCCTAAAAGTGGCTGTTAGACTTCCATTAGTGTCCCACTAGGGCAAATCTATTTGCAGCAACTCTGCATTGCACACTCAAGCTCATTGTTACAAAGCCATTATAATACCAAACACTGAGGAAACTTAGTGGCATCCTAAAAGTGGCTGTTGGACTTCATTAGTGTCCCACTGGTGCAAATCTATTTGCAGCACCTCTGCATTGCACACTCAAACTCATTTTTACTAAGCTATTATACTAGCAAACTGTGCTGCCATTTTAAGGGCCATAGTTTCATTGTCCGGGATAGTTATTGTTGTTTATTCTGCTGTCAATAAAGGTAGACCACCGATGCAATCTACACCACCTCTCAAATTTTACTACCACATTTTAAGTGGACATTCTTGTTGCTAGCAAAATGAGTGGCAAAATCACAGATGCTGGTGGAAAGGGGAACAGGCGTGTTGGAAAAGGAAAAAAAGTTTGTGTCCGTGGGGAAGGTGGCAAAGCTCCATTAACATCTGCTGAAGATAGGCCATGTTCCAGCAAAAGGAAGATGTCTACTACTTTCCATGGACAATCGGATGTGCTCCCTTTTTTACGAACACGGACAATTGGAACAAAGGTAGATGTTGCCCAAAAAAAGAAAATGCATGAATGAATCTCAAGTGGTCCAACAAGTGCCCTCTCCGCCTCCTCAACTACCACATCCAAAAAACACCAGTCCTCGGAGTTGTCATCCCAATCACACTTGCTTTCTCCCAGCTCTCAAGTCTCCATCAGCCCTGCACAGTATGGTGGAACAGAGATGGCTGAGTCTGCAGAGCTGTTCAGTCACACTATAGCCTGGTAATCAGACGTCTGCTCCCAAGCTTCAGTGAGTACAGACCAGGAAATGGTCTGCAGTGATGCCCAGAACCTTTGTGACTCATATTCAGGCCATGATGACCAAGTTTCTGAGCATAATGTTGACCCTTAGTCACAAACTGAAACACCTGTTGTAATAGACAATGAGGAACATACTGATGACGATGAGACGCAGATTCCAGATTGGGATGACAACTTAAATATTCGGTCAGGGCAGGAAGAGGCTCGGTCTGAGTGGGAGGGGAGTGCAAACACAACGCTTGATGAGGAACTTCTAGATACCACCTACTGTCAACACACAGTCACGCACTCGAGGAGGTCAACAGAGGTGGTGGAGGAGGATGCTACTGACGACGAAGTTAGCTTGCGCCTTCCTGGACAGAGGAGGAGTACTGGTAGCACGTCTACAACTGCATCCTCAGCCAGCACTGTGCCTCTGAGCACTAGTCGGGGTGGCTCAGCAGGTCGCATGCCCTCTAAGCCTTGCCTAGCCTGGACCTTTTTTGACATAGCAAAAGATCACCCAAATCATGTGATATGTAAAATTTGTCGTGATTCTGTTAATAGAGGGCAAAACCTCAGCAGTTTGACAACTTCTTCCATGAATCGTCACACGAATAAATATCATATGGCCCAGTGGGAAGCTCACCGTGCTGCAATGCGGCCTAGCGGAGCGGACCATCCTCCGCCTGCCCCTTCCAGTGCATCCGCACGCTCTTCATCTTCTAGGACTGTGGGGACAGCTGTCACACCTGGTTTTCCACGCACAACTTCCACCACTGTAACCGCAACAGGCAGTTTGCTTGGTAGGGCGTCAGTTGGTTTGGAAGGGGAAACAAGTGCGTGTGTACAGCTCTCTCAGACATCAATAGCACCAACATTGGATGAAGGCAACATCATGTCTACGCCTGCACTTTCCTCACAAACCTGCATTTTTCCAGGGACACCCTACTCACCACCGTCTACACACAGCAGCCAGATCTCTGTCCCTCAGATGTGGACAAATAAAAGGCCATTTCCTGCGACCCATGACAAAGCTAAGAGGTTGACTTTATCCCTCTGTAAGCTCTTGGCTACCGAAATGCTGCCTTTCCGCCTGGTGGACACACAGGATTTTAGAGACCTTATGTCTGTCGCTGTGCCCCAGTACCAGATGCCCAGTCGCCACTACTTCTCTAAGAAAGGTGTGCCTGCGCTACACCAGCATATCGCACACAACATCACTGCTTCCTTGAAAAACTCTGTGTGTGAACGGGTGCATTTCACCACAGATACCTGGACCAGTAAGCATGGACAAGGATGTTACATGTCGCTGACTGGGCACTGGGTAACTATGGTGATAGATGGTGAAGTGTCTGCTGCACAAGTCTTGCCATCCCCACGACTTGTGTGTCAATCCTCTGTCTGTCCAAGTTCCTCCATTGCTTTTGCCTCCTCAACCTCATCTGGGTCCTCCACCTCCGCCCCAAGCCTGCCTGGTCAGGCTACCAGCATTGTAACTGCGCAGAAGGAATCATGCACCCCTCATTACTATGCTGGCAGCAGAGCGCAACGGCATCAGGCGGTCTTTGTCTTGAAATGTTTTGGAACTAAGAGTTACACAGCGGCTGAGTTGTGGGCAGCTCTGGAGACTGAGTTTGGTAAATGGTTGTCTCCACTCAACTTGCAGCCTGGTAAGGCCGTGTGCAACAATGCTGCAAACCTGGGTGCGGCCCTTCGCCTGGGCAAGGTGACACACGTGCCTTGTATGGCTCACGTGTTGAACCTTGTTGTCCAGCAATTTTTAACACACTATCCCGGTCTAGATGGCCTTCTGAACAGGGCACGAAAACTGTCTGCTCACTTCTGCTGTTCAACCGCCGCAGCTGAGCGACTTACATCGCTCCAGAAGTCTTTCGGCCTGCCGGTTCATCGCCTGAAATGCGATGTGCCGACACGCTGGAATTCGACTCTCCACATGTTACAGCGACTGTGGCAGCACTGCCGAGCCCTGGTGCAATACGTCATGACGTATAGCCTGGGCCAACGAGATGCAGAGGTGGGGCAGATCACCCTAATGGAGTGGTCTCAGATCAAGGACCTATGCACCCTTCTGCACATTTTCGACATGGCGACGAATATGTTTAGCGCTGACAATGCTATTATCAGCATGACAATTCCCGTCATATACATGCTGGAGCACACGCTAAACACTATTCGGACTCAGGGGGTGGGACAACAGGAAGGGGAGGAACTACAGGAGGATTCATATGCGCAAGAGATAACAACATCATCAAGGTCCAGACGTTCATCATCACCAAGGCGGCAGGCATGGGACCATGGGGGACAGGGATTATTATTATTTATTATTATTATTTATTTATAGAGCACCATTAATTCCATGGTGCTGTACATGAGAAGGGGGTTACATACAAAATACGTATACAAGTTACAGTAGACAGACTAGTACAGAGGGAAGAGGGCCCTACCCTTGCGGGCTTACATTCTATAGGATTATGGGGAGGAGACAATAGGTGGGGTGTAGGTCAGGCGGCAGCTCCGCACGGTGGTCGGGCGGCAGCTCCGCACGGTGGTCGGGCGGCAGCTCCGCACGGTGGTCGGGCGGCAGCTCCGCACGGTGGTCGGGCGGCAGCTCCGCACGGTGGTCGGGCGGCAGCTCCGCACGGTGGTCGGGCGGCAGCTCCGCACGGTGGTCGGGCGGCAGCGAGTTCATTGTAGATTGTAGGCATTTCGGAACAGGTGCGTTTTCAGGTTCCGTTTGAAGTTTGCAAGGGTAGGGGATAGTCTGACGTGTTGAGGCAGCGAGTTCCAGGAGACTGGGGATGCTCGGGAGAAGTCTTGGAGTCGGTTGTGTGAGGAGCGAATGAGAGAGGAGGAGAGGAGGAGATCTTGGGAGGACCGGAGGTGACGTGTTGGAGTGTAGTGGGAGAGTAGTTCGGAGATGTACGGAGGGGAAAGATTATGCACAGCTTTGTAGGTCAGTGTTAGAAGTTTGAATTGGATACGGTGGAAGATTGGAAGCCAGTAGAGGGACATGCAGAGAGGAGAAGCGGGGTGGTATTGAGGAGAGAGGTGGATAAGTCGGGCAGCAGAGTTAAGGATGGACTGGAGAGGGGCAAGCGTGTTGGCAGGGAGGCCACAGAGGAGGATGTTACAGTAGTCGAGGCGGGAGATTATGAGGGCATGCACTAGCATTTTAGTTGATTGCAAATTGAGGAAAGGGCGGATTCTGGAAATATTTTTGAGTTGAAGATGGCAGGAGGTGGTGAGGGATTGGATGTGTGGTATGAAGGATAAGGCAGAGTCAAAGGTCACTCCGAGGCAGCGAACTTTGGGTACTGGCGAGAGCGTGGTGTTATTTATTGTAATAGATAGATTAGGTGGAGAGTGTAGGTGAGACGGAGGAAAGATGATTAGTTCAGTTTTGGCCACATTGAGCTTTAGGAAGCGAGAGGAGAAGAAGGAGGATATAGCAGATAGACATTTCGGGATTTTGGACAGCAGAGATGTGGCATCTGGGCCAGAGAGGTAGATCTTGGTAGTAGGCGAAATGTTGAGGAAGGTGCAGAAGAACATGAAGAAATGGAGGACGAACTGTCCATGGACATGGAAGACTCAGCAGAGGAGAGAGACCTTGGTCAAATTTCAGTTGAAAGAGGTTGGGGGGAGATGTCAGAGGAAGAAAGAACGGTTAGCACCTCTATGCCACAAACACAGCGTGGACTTGGTCCGCATGGCTTCGCCAGACACTTGAGCGCCTTCTTGCTGCACAACCTCCAACATGACCCTCGTATTGTCAAAATTATAAGTGATGATGAGTACTGGCTTGCCACACTATTAGATCCCTGGTACAAGTCCAAATTTTGTGACATAATTCCAGCCATAGAAAGGGACGCACTTATGCAGGAGTATCAGCAAAAGCTGTTACTCGATCTTAACTCGGCTTTTCCACCAAACACCTGTGGTGCACGGAGTGAATCTCCCAGTTGTAACTCGACAAACATGGGACGGTCTCGTCATCTTCAACAGTCTAACCGTACCAACAGCACCGTATCTGGGGCTGGTAACAGCAATTTTTTTTGAATCTTTTCATAATTTTTTTAGACCATCCATTGCAAGGCCACCAGAGACAACAAGTCTGACACATAGTCAACGGCTGGAGAGGATGATACAGGAGTATCTCAAAATGAACATTGATACCATGACTTTGCAACTGGAGCCTTGCTCATTTTGGGCTTCAAATCTTGAAAAATGGCCAGAGCTCTCCACTTACGCCTTGGAGATTTTGTCGTGTCCAGCTGCCAGCGTTGTCTCTGAACGTGTCTTCAGTGCTGCTGGGTGTGTGCTGATAGATAAGCGCACGCGTCTGTCCAGTGACAATGTGGACAGACTAACGTTCATCAAAATGAACAAGTCATGGATCCACAAGGAATTTACTACCCCTGTGTCATCCTGGGGAGAGTAAATGCTTGTGGATTTGGAATGTGCTTAATGCAAATGTACCTGTGGAGTGTACAACTGGGGCACAAGTGCTGCCACTGAAGGGGTGGGTGTCTGTGTGGCCCAATTTTTGGAAAAAAGGGAGACTCCGCTTGGAGTAACCTTGCTTGTTGTGTTTCTAAAAATGATCCAAGATGAACAGATCTGGGATCAGTAAAGACTTTGCTACCTACTCCGGTGTCATCCTGGGGACAGTTAAGGATGGTGTATTTTTGAATGTGCTTGATGCAAATCTACCTGTGAAGTGTACATCTGGGGCACAAGTGCTGCCACTGAAGGGGTGGGTGTCTGTGTGTCCCAATTTTTGGAAAGAAGGGAGACTCCGCTTGGAGTCACCTTGCGGTGTTTTAGATTATTTTAGAAGGGCATGCCATGCCTATATCTGTGTCTCATCCTCTTTTTCCTCATAACACTGTTTTGTTTTCGCATGAGAATTTGTTCTTGTTCCTTTCCCATGTGTTTGTGTTGTGTTGTGAGTTGTTTGTCACCTTTTAGACACCTTTGAGGGTGTTTTCTAGGCGTTTTTATGTGTTTGTGATTGCCTCCCATTGTTTCCTATGCGGTTCGAGTGGTTCGCCGAACCGAAATCGAACGAGACCTCCGTTCGGCAAACCGAACTCGAACCGAACCACGACCGGTTTGCTCATCTCTAGTCATAACAGCACTTTTAATGAATTTGTATAGCAGGTGCTACCTCCCCAGCTTCTCCCCAGCTCAGCTTAGTGACGCTTAGTGAATTAGGCGAATCTTATTTCTGCATGCCCATGAATAAGACACATACAAAATGCCAGTTTTAAAGGAAATCTGTAACCAGGATTTTGCTATCTCATCTGAGAGCAGCATAATGTAGGAAAAGAAACCATGATTCCAGTGATGGGTCACTTAATTTACTGGATGTAGCCATTGTGGTAGAATAAGAGTTTTTAGTCCACCTTCACCTCTTGTTGTCCTCAAATTAAATAGCAAAAGTCTGCTAACAGATTAATGAATCGGGGCCTATGAGTTTTGCACAAGGCTTAGTGGACAGTGTGAAAACTGCAAGAATTCGGATTTTTCAAATAATGATACTTTTATGAAATATATATATATATATATATATATATATATATATATATATAAAAAAATAAATCAAATTTACAAAAATACATTTAGCATAAAATGCTGATTTACACAATAGGTCATTTTCTGATGACACAGTCCATTTAATCCAAAATTTTTGGATTTCTACACGTTTAGAAACATTATACAAAAAAAGAAAAATTGATGACAAATGGTGAAAACACTATTGCTTTTCATATCAGAGCAGAATAGGCAATGGAATCTCAATCATTGTGATTCCAATGTTAAATTGCTGACCAGGCATGAAGTTTACCATGTAATGTGGCTTAGGCCTCCTTCACAGATCCATGTATCTGGTACGTGTGATGCTCGTTTTCACACGTACACACCGACACATGTAGACCCATTAAAATCAATTGGCTTGGTCATACATCCATGTTTTCACATGGACTGTGTGGAGCACACGTGTCCATGTGCTCCACACAGCGACATGTCTGTTTTCTCCAGCAACATGGGTGTTTCACAGACCGTACACTGATATAATCTGTGTGACATCAGTGTGACATGTACTGGAGAAACACATGTCTCTTAAAACTAAAGAATTTTTATACTTACCTGTCTCCAGTGCTGCTGTCTCTGCTTCTGCTGTTACTTCCGGGTCCCGCTCATTAAGCTCATACATCTTCACTGCACTGTCCGTGGTACTGGAAGTAGCAGCAGTGCCGGAGACAGCAGTGCTGGAGACAGGTAAGTTTACCAGCTCATGCTGTCTGTGTGCTATCTGGATGTCTGGATAGCACAGGCACAGCACACACAACACACACGGACACACACAGACAAATGTTCTGCCACCGTGCCAACAGCCGAGCTGCTCGGATCCGGATCTGCGGTGGCTCGAGGGTCTCCGGACCTGGGGGTCATGCGGCCACTCAAATGAAGGGGGAATATTTACAGGGGATTTATTAGAGTTCGTGACGCCACTCATGGTATGTGGTAATTAGGAGTAAAACCGCTGCAGTTGGGAGTACCCGGGGATGATGGAATAGGGCAGCCAGATGTTGTGACCCTCCATGGGTAGGGGGGAATACCCCGGGACTCGGTGATTGTGAGGGGGAGTGCCGTTGGATGTAAAGGGGTCACTTGCGTACTCACTCAGTCCATTAGCTGACACCGACAACTGGATAAATCAAAGTCCTGGATACCGCTGCCACTGAGGGAAGCTTAGTCTGGGTCCCGTCCCCAATGGTACTGCCTGGTTATCCGTGACCTGCCTCTTGGCACTGAGTTTGCTTCTCTGTTGGTCCCGGTAGTATGAAACCTGCTTGGTCTCACTCCCCACTGTGGTTAAGTGTGGGAGCTTGCTCTCAGGATTCATGCTTGGGATTTTCTGGACTGTTTTGGGTGGAAAGTCCTATCCCCCTCGTTGCGCTAGTACCCCAATTCTAGAGTGGGTGGGAATGGCTATTGAAGACTCCATTCTCCTCGGGTAAATTATCGGGTTGCCTGAAGCTACTCTCCGACCTAGTGTCCACGTACCCCGTCGTGCCTTGGTCCCAGCCCGGTGATGGTGCAAGGCCGCCGGCTGTCCTCCTCGACAGATCCGTGCCCCTTGCCACTATCCCCTGCGACTGGGGGTCCAGCTCCTCTAGGCCCAGACCACCGTCTACCACCTAGATTACTTCCCAGGAGCCCTGCTCCTGACCTCCTCTCTCTCTCACTTCCCAGACTCAACTCTCAACTTCTGACACTCCTGACTTTCCCTTTCCAACCCCCCCCAGGTGGGTGACTCTATTCCACTCAAGTCGTCCACTGGTGTGTTTGGTGGGTGTGGTGCAGAGTGTGCCTAGGATTTGATTAGCTGATGTAGGCAACACCATATAGTGAGGGACCCAAAACCAAGAAGGAGATGGATACTGCACGGGAGGGCAGATTGTGCAATACAATTGAGTTGACCTGATAGTCCAGAGGCATCACACAAACATTCGCACTTTCAGCACGAACCATGCAAAACACAAACGTTTTGCCAGAATGTGTGAAGGAGGCCTTAGATTGTAAGCTCCACTGGTGACAGAAACATGTGAGTTATGGCAGTCTTGGTTCAGTGCTAAAGATTATGTTGTTGCTATTGAGTAATCCCTTCATGACTGGGATATTTTTTTCATTTTCGTTTTTTCCTCCCCTTTTTCCAAGAGTCATAACTTTTTAATTTTTCCATCCACATAACCATATGAAGGCTTGATCTTTGCAGGGCAAGTTATACTCTTAAATAACAGCATTCACTTTACCATCTGATGCACTGTTAAGTGGGGAAAAAAAATCCAAATTCATTGAAACTGTAAAAAACGACAATTCTACAATTGTATGTTGTTTATTTTATTTACCACGTTCGCTATGCGGTAAAAATGACTTTGTGATACGATTCTCCAGGTGAGTACGATCACGCAGATACCAAACATGCATCGCTTTGATTTTTTAAGTGGTGAAAATTGTTTGGGAACTTTGTAAAATACATTTTTTAATTTTCAGGATATGGGGCTCTGTAAGGGCTTGTTTAATGTTTTGTTTTGTCTCTTATTGTATTTCATTGCAATGTTGTGGCAGCCCCCCAAAATATAATTCTGGCATTTTGATGTTTTACTCTTTACACTCCGCTTCACCCACAGCTGTTAGAGACAGATAACGACTGAATATTTCTGCCAAGCTCGCATCTTTCCCTGCAGATGATGGCTGAAGTATTTAGCCATCATTTGTCTCTAACAGCTCAAGGTGGACTGTTAACTTGTAAAATGCAGCTGTCCATTTTTGACAGCAGCATTTAACCCCTTCACGTCCGGCCGATTTTTTGCTTTCCGTTTTTTTTTTCGCCATTCTTTTTTTATTTTTCAGTCAATATGGTCATGTGAGGGCTCATTGTTTGCAGAACGAGCTGTACGTTTAAATGAAACCATAAGTTTTACCATATAGTGTACTGGAAAACGGCAAAAAAATTCCAAATGCAGAAAAACTGCAAAAAAAGTGCAATAGCACTATTGTTTTTGAGATATTTTATTCCCTGTGTTCACTATATGGTAAAACTGATGTATGGGTGCGATGCCTCAAGTCAGTGCGAGTTCGTGGACACCAAACATATATAGGTTTACTTTTTTATAAGGGGTTAAAAAAAAATCGGAAGTTTGTCCAAAAAAAGTGGCACACGTTTTATGCCATATTCCGTGACCCGTAGTGTTCTCATTTTTCAGGATCTATGGCTCAGTGATGGCTTATTTTTTGTGTCTCGACCTGATGATTTTAACTGTACCATTTTTGCGCAGATGCTACATTTTGATTGCCTGTTATTGCATTTTGCGCAAAAGTTGTGGTGACAAAAAAAACGTCATTTTGGCATTTGGAATTTTTTTGCCGCTACGCTGTTTACTGATCAGATTAATAATTAATTATAATAATAATTAATAGATTTTATATTTTGATAGATCGGGCATTTCTGAACGCGGCGATACCAAATGTGTGTATATTTTTTTATTTTTTTAACCCTTTAATTTCCAATAGGGCAAAAGGGGGGTGATTTGAACTTTTAGTTTTTTTTTACTTTTTTTTTTACTTTTTTTTTTATTTTACTAGTCCCCCTAGGGGGCTATAGCGATCAGCAATACGATTGCTCTGCCCTATCTGCTGATCACAGCTACACAGCTTTAAACAGCAGATAGCCTCACTTTCTGATTCACTCGGCGCTGGGCCGAGTGAAACTGAAAGTAGTTCATGTCTAGCACAGGAGTCATCACATGACCCTGTGCTACCATGACAACCACCGAACATCACGTGATCACGTCACGTGACTTCCGGTATCGGGTGGTAAGTAAAGGTTTACCGCTATCGCGATTATATTGGCGCTGTCACATATTGACAGCACCATTTCAGGGGTTAAATGGCATGAGCAGATAACGATTCTGCTCGTGCCTAGCAGGCACACATCTCAGCTGTGAAAATCAGCTGAGATGTGCGCCGATCGAGGCATGCTGCTGGCAGCAGACCGCGGGCAGTAACATTATGACCGCTAGGACGTAATATTACTGCCCACGGTCGTTAAGTGGTTAATGCCCCCCAGCAGGGACACAACATATGATGTAACTGCACTTTATATGTTGTGAAGGGGTTAAATGTAAGAGAAAATGCATAATTGATATTTGGAGACTAAATTTTACTGCATCAGTCTACATTTTCACTTAATTTGTGTGGTAAATATAGTGTCTCATGTAAATACAGAAAATATCTAAATATGTGCAAAGGCTTGTTTAGAGGGAACCAAGCAGCAGAATTTTCATATATAAGGTAAACCAGTGCCATGCTGGTGCTAGGATGCTGAATGTACGCAAAGCTTTTATTAAGAGATTTAATGTTTTATTTCAGAAATATGTGCAAGTCAAGTTCCAGCAAGGCAGCAAGGCAGTGCCATTTGATTGACAGGTGCAACAGGAAAGGAATATGGGGGTTGGGTCTTGCTGTTTATTCCCACCCCTGCCTGGCCTTCCTCCCTTTGTCACCATCATAGATGTTAATTTCATTGCAGACAGGCTGGGGCGGGTATAGATAGCAAGACCTGACTCACATATTCCCACCCCTTTTGCACCTGTCAATCAAATAGCAGTACATTGCTGGAACTTTACTTGCACATATTTCTGAAATAAAACATCCAATCTCTGAACAATAGATATGCATCTATACTCCGAGTACTGATTAGCAGCTCTCGGTCACTGTACATTGTACAACGAAAGCTGTGGTGCTAGCGAGGTTATACACTGCTCAACGATTGAGCTGTCCTGATTCTACAAATGAGAAACCTGTGAACTATCATAACTGCTGCACTCAGTAAACTAATGATAAATCACTGGAATCAGGATCTCTGTTCCTATCTCATGTTGCTGTCAGATTACATAGCAAAATCCCGCTGACAGTTTACTTTTAACTTCTGTGAGGCAGTGACAGGTGTAATATATGAAGGTCGGTATGTTTTCCCCAGAATGTGCTTGGAGATCATGAGAGACCTGCTAGAGTGGAGTGTAGTCACAGTCACTGCTGTGAGTGCAACACAAAATAACAAAGTGTGAACTTAATCAAGCAATTTGTTTTAGTAACCTGTTAGGGCTTTTATTTTTGAAGAGTTCTGTAGGTTTGGCAGTGGGACAGAACTCTCCCTCCAGTCCGGGTCTTGCAACAGGCTCATGTTCGGGGAATTGTATTTAATCCTGCAGTGCACAGTAAGATGTATCTCAGATGGGGTCCAGGCTGCGGGAGCTGGCTGTGTGGAGTACCTAGACATTGTATGTGGACCGCTGCACTCGTGATTCCTACAGCAGTGCAGGAGGCGATCGGGATATTTATAGGACAGCATTTATGGTAACTGGCTGCGTTCCGGGTTTCTAGGTCTGTAACACTGGTGTGGTGTGAATAAAAAGACAACTGGTGTGCGAACAAGATCCCGGGTCACTGCCTTACTTGACTGGCTCTAGGAAGCTGCTGCCTCACACTTCCCATTTAAAAATTGAGATTTCTCAAACCTCTGTGATACAATAGTAGAAGAAAGCTAGAGTGCCTTTTAAACATAATTTAGTGCTTTTCAGAAATTATACTTCAAGTTCCAGGAAACAATTAATCCAAAACGTATTAGCTCCAACATTTAATAGATACATATATCGCTATGCAAACATAATTTCTGAAATTTCTCCTCTACGTTTTTTTGCTGTGTATATTTGGGAATGTTTGAGCAGTTAACAGACAGGCTGTCCTCACAAACTTATACTTGATGTGCAGTAGCAAAAAATGCCATTGCTTTGTTTCATATATACAGTATTCTCAATAAAATCATTGTTGAATGGTCACAAACTTTCTTAAATCAAACATGACAAACAAGTAAGAAAGTATGCAATATATCTTATCAGAGAATTCTGTTTCTTTCTCCACTTATGAGCTAATTCTTCTCTTTCTCCACCTTCTGAACTCATAATTCAAAAGTAAAACAGCTAAACTCACCTTACTTAAAACAACGGTGATATTAAAGGGAATGTGTCGCGTTATTTTTTTTGGTACTAATAATAGTGATTATGAAATCAAGTATTTTTAATACAAAATTAAACTCCCTGTTTATTTAGTTTTTATTTAATTTTAGTTTTACTGAAGCACTGGGAGCTGCCATCTTGAATTTGCTGTGAGTAACGACAGTTACTCACCTCCTTTATGGCAGCCCTTTGTGCATTCACTCTGATGGTCTGACTGCGACCCTATACTTAATACAGGACAGCTCCCTGCTATGACCTGAATGCGCATCCTGGGCTGTCCAGATCACAGCAGAGGGAGGAGATCGGCACCATCTTTGTACAGCTCACAGCGTATGCTGCACTTTCCCCCTGTCACCCATTCGACCTGTGTGAGTACCAACACTCCTCCCCCCATAGCCACTGCTACCGTCTCCAATGACACCCCCCACTCTCCCCCTCGTGCCCCGCTACCCCCCCGCTCTCCTTGCCGCAGCTGCTGTATCGTCTCCCTGTCACCTTTTCTCCTTGTCACTGGTTTGGCCTGTGTGAGTATCAGCGCCCCTACCCCTGCTGCCACTGCTACCATCTCCACTGACAACCCCATGTGCTGCTGCTACCCTCCACCTCTCCTTGCCGCAGCCGCTGCAGGCATGTATACAGAGCATTGTGTGCATGCAGAGCATTGCGTGTGGGCGTGCATGCATGTAGAGCATTGTGTGCATGCATGCAGAGCATTGCATGTGGGCGTGCATGAATGCAGAGCATTGCGTGTGTGCATGCAGAGCATTGCGTGCATACATGCAGAGCATTACATGCGGGTGTTCATGCATGCAGAGCCTTGCAGGCGGGCATGCATGCAGAGCATTTCATGTGGGTGTGCATGCATTCAGAGCATTTCATGCAGGCATGCGTGCATGCAGAGCATTGTGTGCATGCATGCAGTGCATTACATGTGGGCGTGCTTGCATGCAGAGCATTGCAGGCAGGCTTGTGTGCATGCAGAGCATTGCGTGCGGGCATGCATGCATGCAGAGCAATGTGGGCGGGCGTCTGTGCATGCGTGTGGCAGGGCATTGTGGGCGTGTGTGACCGTGTGGCAGAGCATTGCGTGAGTGTGTGTGGTAGAGCATTGTGTGCATGTATGTGGCAGAGAATTGCGTGTGGGCGTGCGTGCATGCAGAGCATTGCGTGCGGGCGTGCATGTGGCAGAGCATTGTGGGTGTGTGTGGCAGAGCATTGCGGGCGTGCATGTGGCAGAACATTGCGGGTGGGTGTGCATGCGGCAGAGCATTGCTGGACCGGGGCGTGCAGAGCTCTATGTGGGGAGCACTACGCAGCTGTCCTTGGTGACACTTTGGACATTTGTAGTCACCAACAAAATGGCTCCTCACTATGATCCTAAACTTCATCTTATCCTTTTTGAAACACCCAGATTGGGAGGGGGAGCTGTGACATCACACACAGGAGAGCAGATTCCACCCACTTTTACTGCAGCTGTAATGTGAGCTTGTTCTACAGTAGTTCTACAGTCAGATTTCAGCAGCTGCTCCCCCTAGTGTTTAAGAATGGAAAATATCAAACTTTTTAATTTTTTTTATATTTTGCTCAATTAAGAACAAATAATAAAATTTAAACAAAACATTAAAACATTAATACTTTAAATTTTTTTCAGTTATTGATTTTTTTTTTTTTGATGACACCTTCCTTTTAAATTACAGATGCCTATTGAAATCTCTAAAAAGGGTAAAAGGGAGGAGGAGAGTCACACACGGAACCCTACTGCAGTTTTCTACAATGTGTTGTTAATATCACCCCAAAGTTGGATTCACAGCTACATTACTCAGTACTCCTGGGTAATGAGTACAGATGAGCGGTGTTCGAATCAAACTGTTCGCCAATTTCAAATTCGAGTTATTTTGGGCGATGTTCGAACTCAAATGATTTGTTTAACGTTTGACCGTTCGAGTTACCGTTCGATAATGGTTCGATCACCAAAAGCGTAGCTAATTACTAGCTGGCTTTTCACTGTAATACTGTCAGTCACTGTTAACAATGATATTATCAAAATTCAGCGTATAGTGTGCGAGGGAGGACGGGGTTTAGATCAGTGCTGCCAAGTGCTGAAAGAATGGTGATCGCCATTTTTTTTTCCCTAACCGCGCGTACATCACAGACACACACAGCAAAGTGGATTTTGGACGCACAAGCAAGGGCATTTTTCATTGGCTGTGCATGTCACATGTCCTTGCTCTATAAGACCCGGCCATTTTCCCCATTGCCGCCATTGTCTCAGTGCTGTGGGTGTGTGTCAGTCACCGCTCCCGCTGCTGCTGTGGGCGCTATACACTTATACAGTGCAATATACACATCGGTTTAGGGATTAGGGACTTCTTGTAATTTCAGCCCTTTTCAGGGCTAGACTAGAGCAGTTCATAGCCATTTTTGCTAGGCAGGTCTGTGCCAGCGCTGTGCAAGGGTTTTTCACAGCATCTGTCTAAATCAGTTCAGACAATTTTTGGGGCATAGTATCAGTGTGTGTGATAGTCAGTGATCTACCACTGCTGTCAAGAAAGCTACCCCACCTCTCCATTTCTACTAGCCAATTTTTACCTGCAGGTAGTCCAGGCAATTTTTTGGGGCATAGTATCAGCGTGTGTGATACTCAGTGACGTACCACTGCTTTCCACAAACATAGCCCACGTCTCCATTTCTGCTAGACAATTTTTAACTGCAAAAAGTGCAGGAAATTCCTTGGGGCATAGTATCACCGTGTGTGATACTCAGTGAACTCGAGCTTTTTGCTAAAGCTCGATAGTTCTAGATACGTTCGAGAACGGATCTAGCAGCAAAAAGACCAGCTAATTACTAGCTGGCTTTCCACTGTAATAGTGTAAGTCACTCTGTGACTCACACTATTATGACATTTCAGTGTATAGTGTGCAGGAACAGCGCATTCAGATCACTGCTGTATGGATAATGGTGATCGCCATTTTTTTTTTTTTCCTTGTCTTCCTTCCCTAAGCGCGCGCGTGTAGTGGGGAAGGCCAGCATGTCAGCCAATCCCAGACACACACACAGCTAAGTGGACTTTTAGCCAGAGAAGCAATGGCATGTGTGATAGGATGTCCATGTTACATGTCCCTGCATTATAAAAGCGGACATTTTCCTCCAGCACGCCATTATCTGCCTTCTGCGTCCTTGGTGTCAGACATCACTGGCGCAGCGCCTAGCTCCGATACTGCTGTGTACGCTCTATACACAGCGCTGTACAGAATAGGGATAGCACTTTCTATCAGTCCTTTTAAGGGCTAATACCGGCAGGGTCAGAGCCATAGGTGACAGGTCCGTGAAAACAGAGTTTAACAGCTACACAAGATGACAGCGTCTGTGTAGCTAAGGTGAGGGATTTCCTCGCTGCATTTCCCCATTAGGAGGGATAGAAAGGCAGGCTTCCTTTCCTCTACCCAGAGACCCACAACCCTGGCACTGTACCCTCCTGCCCTTAGCACACTCAAACTCATTGGTACTAAGCCATTATACTAGCAAACACTGAGTGAACTTAGTGGCATCCTAAACGTGGCTGTTGGACTTCTGTATTGTCCCACTAGTTCAAAGATATTTGCAGCACGTCTGCCTGCATTGCACACTCAAACTCATTGTTACTAAGCCATTATACTAACAAACACTGAGTGAACTTAGTGGCATCCTAAACGTGGCTGTTGGACTTCTGTATTGTCCCACTAGTGCAAAGATATTTGCAGCACGTCTGCCTGCATTGCACACTCAAACTCATTGTTACTAAGCCATTATACTAGCAAACACTGAGTGAACTTAGTGGCATCCTAAACGTGGCTGTCGGACTTCTGTATTGTCCCACTAGTGCAAAGATATTTGCAGCACGTCTGCCTGCATTGCACACTCAAACTCATTGTTACTAAGCCATTATACTAGCAAACACTGAGTGAACTTAGTGGCATCCTAAACGTGGCTGTTGGACTTCTGTATTGTCGCACTAGTGCAAAGATATTTGCAGCACGTCTGCCTGCATTGCACACTCAAACTCATTGTTACTAAGCCATTATACTAGCAAACACTGAGTAAACTTAGTGGCATCCTAAATGTGGCTGTTGGACTTCTGTATTGTCCCACTAGTGCAAAGATATTTGCAGCACGTCTGCCTGCATTGCACACTCAAACTCATTGTTACTAAGCCATTATACTAGCAAACACTGAGTGAACTTAGTGGCATCCTAAACGTGGCTGTTGGACTTCTGTATTGTCCCACTAGTGCAAAGATATTTGCAGCACCTCTGCCTGCATTGCACACTCAAACTCATTGTTACTAAGCCATTATACTAGCAAACACTGAGTGAACTTAGTGGCATCCTAAATGTGGCTGTTGGACTTCTGTATTGTCCCACTAGTGCAAAGATATTTGCAGCACGTCTGCCTGCATTGCACACTCAAACTCATTGTTACTAAGCCATTATACTAGCAAACACTGAGTGAACTTAGTGGCATCCTAAACGTGGCTGTTGGACTTCTGTATTGTCCCACTAGTGCAAAGATATTTGCAGCACGTCTGCCTGCATTGCACACTCAAACTCATTGTTACTAAGCCATTTTACTAGCAAACACTGAGTGAACTTAGTGGCATCCTAAACGTGGCTGTTGGACTTCTGTATTGTCCCACTAGTGCAAAGATATTTGCAGCACGTCTGCCTGCATTGCACACTCAAACTCATTGTTACTAAGCCATTATACTAGCAAACACTGAGTGAACTTAGTGGCATCCTAAACGTGGCTGTTGGACTTCTGTATTGTCCCACTAGTGCAAAGATATTTGCAGCACGTCTGCCTGCATTGCACACTCAAACTCTTTGTTACTAAGCCATTATACTAGCAAACACTGAGTGAACTTAGTGGCATCCTAAACGTGGCTGTTGGACTTCTGTATTGTCCCACTAGTGCAAAGATATTTGCAGCACGTCTGCCTGCATTGCACACTCAAACTCATTGTTACTAAGCCATTATACTAGCAAACACTGAGTGAACTTAGTGGCATCCTAAACGTGGCTGTTGGACTTCTGTATTGTCCCACTAGTGCAAAGATATTTGCAGCACGTCTGCCTGCATTGCACACTCAAACTCATTGTTACTAAGCCATTATACTAGCAAACACTGAGTGAACTTAGTGGCATCCTAAACGTGGCTGTCGGACTTCTGTATTGTCCCACTAGTGCAAAGATATTTGCAGCACGTCTGCCTGCATTGCACACTCAAACTCATTGTTACTAAGCCATTATACTAGCAAACACTGAGTAAACTTAGTGGCATCCTAAATGTGGCTGTTGGACTTCTGTATTGTCCCACTAGTGCAAAGATATTTGCAGCACGTCTGCCTGCATTGCACACTCAAACTCATTGTTACTAAGCCATTATACTAGCAAACACTGAGTGAACTTAGTGGCATCCTAAACGTGGCTGTTGGACTTCTGTATTGTCCCACTAGTGCAAAGATATTTGCAGCACCTCTGCCTGCATTGCACACTCAAACTCATTGTTACTAAGCCATTATACTAGCAAACACTGAGTGAACTTAGTGGCATCCTAAATGTGGCTGTTGGACTTCTGTATTGTCCCACTAGTGCAAAGATATTTGCAGCACGTCTGCCTGCATTGCACACTCAAACTCATTGTTACTAAGCCATTATACTAGCAAACACTGAGTGAACTTAGTGGCATCCTAAACGTGGCTGTTGGACTTCTGTATTGTCCCACTAGTGCAAAGATATTTGCAGCACGTCTGCCTGCATTGCACACTCAAACTCATTGTTACTAAGCCATTTTACTAGCAAACACTGAGTGAACTTAGTGGCATCCTAAACGTGGCTGTTGGACTTCTGTATTGTCCCACTAGTGCAAAGATATTTGCAGCACGTCTGCCTGCATTGCACACTCAAACTCATTGTTACTAAGCCATTATACTAGCAAACACTGAGTGAACTTAGTGGCATCCTAAACGTGGCTGTTGGACTTCTGTATTGTCCCACTAGTGCAAAGATATTTGCAGCACGTCTGCCTGCATTGCACACTCAAACTCTTTGTTACTAAGCCATTATACTAGCAAACACTGAGTGAACTTAGTGGCATCCTAAACGTGGCTGTTGGACTTCTGTATTGTCCCACTAGTGCAAAGATATTTGCAGCACGTCTGCCTGCATTGCACACTCAAACTCATTGTTACTAAGCCATTATACTAGCAAACACTGAGTGAACTTAGTGGCATCCTAAACGTGGCTGTTGGACTTCTGTATTGTCCCACTAGTGCAAAGATATTTGCAGCACGTCTGCCTGCATTGCACACTCAAACTCATTGTTACTAAGCCATTATACTAGCAAACACTGAGTGAACTTAGTGGCATCCTAAACGTGGCTGTCGGACTTCTGTATTGTCCCACTAGTGCAAAGATATTTGCAGCACGTCTGCCTGCATTGCACACTCAAACTCATTGTTACTAAGCCATTATACTAGCAAACACTGAGTGAACTTAGTGGCATCCTAAATGTGGCTGTTGGACTTCTGTATTGTCCCACTAGTGCAAAGATATTTGCAGCACGTCTGCCTGCATTGCACACTCAAACTCATTGTTACTAAGCCATTATACTAGCAAACACTGAGTGAACTTAGTGGCATCCTAAACGTGGCTGTTGGACTTCTGTATTGTCCCACTAGTGCAAAGATATTTGCAGCACGTCTGCCTGCATTGCACACTCAAACTCATTGTTACTAAGCCATTATACTAGCAAACACTGAGTGAACTTAGTGGCATCCTAAACGTGGCTGTCGGACTTCTGTATTGTCCCACTAGTGCAAAGATATTTGCAGCACGTCTGCCTGCATTGCACACTCAAACTCATTGTTACTAAGCCATTATACTAGCAAACACTGAGTGAACTTAGTGGCATCCTAAACGTGGCTGTTGGACTTCTGTATTGTCCCACTAGTGCAAAGATATTTGCAGCACGTCTGCCTGCATTGCACACTCAAACTCATTGTTACTAAGCCATTATACTAGCAAACACTGAGTGAACTTAGTGGCATCCTAAACGTGGCTGTTGGACTTCTGTATTGTCCCACTAGTGCAAAGATATTTGCAGCACCTCTGCCTGCATTGCACACTCAAACTCATTGTTACTAAGCCATTATACTAGCAAACACTGAGTGAACTTAGTGGCATCCTAAATGTGGCTGTTGGACTTCTGTATTGTCCCACTAGTGCAAAGATATTTGCAGCACGTCTGCCTGCATTGCACACTCAAACTCATTGTTACTAAGCCATTTTACTAGCAAACACTGAGTGAACTTAGTGGCATCCTAAACGTGGCTGTTGGACTTCTGTATTGTCCCACTAGTGCAAAGATATTTGCAGCACGTCTGCCTGCATTGCACACTCAAACTCATTGTTACTAAGCCATTATACTAGCAAACACTGAGTGAACTTAATGGCATCCTAAACGTGGCTGTTGGACTTCTGTATTGTCCCACTAGTGCAAAGATATTTGCAGCACGCCTGCCTGCATTGCACACTCAAACTCTTTGTTACTAAGCCATTATACTAGCAAACACTGAGTGAACTTAGTGGCATCCTAAACGTGGCTGTTGGACTTCTGTATTGTCCCACTAGTGCAAAGATATTTGCAGCACGTCTGCCTGCATTGCACACTCAAACTCATTGTTACTAATCCATTATACTAGCAAACACTGAGTGAACTTAGTGGCATCCTAAACGTGGCTGTTGGACTTCTGTATTGTTCCACTAGTGCAAAGATATTTGCAGCACGTCTGCCTGCATTGCACACTCAAACTCATTGTTACTAATCTATTATACTAGCAAACACTGAGTGAACTTAGTGGCATCCTAAACGTGGCTGTTGGACTTCTGTATTGTCCCACTAGTGCAAAGATATTTGCAGCACGTCTGCCTGCATTGCACACTCAAACTCATTGTTACTAAGTCATTATACTAGCAAACACTGAGTGAACTTAGTGGCATCCTAAACGTGGCTGTTGACCTTCTGTATTGTCCCACTAGTGCAAAGATATTTGCAGCACGTCTGCCTGCATTGCACACTCAAACTCATTGTTACTAAGCCATTATACTAGCAAACACTGAGTAAACTTAGTGGCATCCTAAAAGTGGCTGTTGTACTCAATTATTGTCCCACTGGTGCCAAGCTATTTCTAGCACCTCTGCATGACACCCTCCTGCTCTGTTTTTAATAAGCTATAATAATAGCAAAAAATGCTGCCATTTAGTGGCATACAAGATCTGGCTGTTGTACTCCATTATTGTCCCACAGGTGCCAAGCTATTTCTAGCACCTCTGCATGACACCCTCATGCACATTTTGCTACGCTAATGTTATAGCAAACTCAGGGAATTCATTGCTGCATTTGATAATTCGGAGGGATAGAAAGTGAGGCTTCCTTTAGCTTTTCCTTCTGTTCATAGACAGCATCTCCAAGTCCACACCCAAAGAGCAATTTCTCCTCCACATGTAAGTGTGGAGAGGCAGCTAGTGCGCATGCGTGTGCCGATTTACCCCAGCTGCAGCCTAACTACAGTGTTTCGCCTAGTGAGTATGCTCAGCCTGACTGTGCCATTACTGAGGCTAAAGCGGGCTTTACACGCTGCGACATCGCTAATGCGGAGTCGTTGGGGTCACGGAATTCGTGACGCACATCCGGCCGCATTAGCGATGTCGTTGCGTGTGACACCGATAAGCGATTTTGCATCGTTGCAAAAACGTGCAAAATCGCTAATCGGCGACACGGGGGTCCATTCTCAAATCTCGTTACTGCAGCAGTAACGAGGTTGTTCCTCGTTCCTGCGGCAGCACACATCGCTGCGTGTGACGCCACAGGAACGAGGAAGCTCCCCTTACCTGCCTCCCGGCCGCTATGCGGAAGGAAGGAGGTGGGCGGGATGTTACGTCCCGCTCAGCTCCTCCCCTCCGCTGCTATTGGGCGGCGGTTCAGTGACGTCGCTGTGACGCCGCACGGACCGCCCCCTTAGAAAGGAAGCGGTTCGCCCGTCACAGCGACGTCGCCGGACAGGTATGTATGTGTAACGGGTCTGGGCGATGTTGTGCGGCACGGGCAGCGATTTGCCCGTGTCGCGCAACAGATGGGGGCGGGTACCCACACTAGCGATATCGGGAGGGACCAATATCGCAGTGTGTAAAGTAGCCTTTAGTCTTCATTTCGGGATACAGCGCATGCTCCCACACTTAGTGCGAAAAGCCTCTGTGCACAGGTACTTGCATTCCGTGCCGGGTCTAAGTCCTGTTTTGTGCCTAGACACCATGCTAAAGCTGATAGCCTTTTTTCAGAGACTGTATTTCATGCAACTGTCCATGCTCAGGCACTTACTGCATCAGAGACTAGGTCCGGTAATGAACTCTTTGGCCCTGCCCCTGATGTGGGGGGCCCATATAGACCACAGGGCATCAGGTGTCCTGACGATGTGGCCAGGCCACTCCCAAATGGCTTGCAGACGCCCGCCCCTATGACTTGTCACCTCATTATTGATGGTCAGACGATGACTGGTGAGGTGTTTGTGTCGTGGCAGCCATGAGGTCATTATTGAAGTTGCGGTTCCAAATAGGACGCTAGTTATGCCACTCATGACGTGTCACTCTGTTTTTGTCTCCAGGAGGTGCATTGTGGTCCACCCTGGTTTGGGGCGGACCCAGGTTATAAAACGGGCTGGAGCCAACAAGGAGGTACGCAGTCTTCTATTATGCTCCGAAAGAGCACACCTCCATGTGTTGAACCCATTGCTGCTTTAGGCCAGAGGTAGGCAGGGATAGGGCGTCGATGCAGGCCGCCACCACAGTTGGTAACGCAGAACGGTTAAGACCAGCTCCTGTCCTACAAGTCCTGCTTGTGCAGCCCAGTGGCATTAACAGGCCTGCTGCTGCTGATGCGCCTGCTGTCCACAGGTGTGGCCCCAATGCACACGGTCAGCGTTCTGAATGGCCCCTGTGATGTTAACAGGGAGTTCCTGGGCTGGGTGGGCGTGTGGACCCTGTGACGCTAACAGGGCTCCCAGTCTCCAGATCCGAGTGGCGTCTAACTCGGTTCAGGCAACTATTAGTTTCATAGCCACACAGATCTGTATCCTCCACCTAACCTTCCAGTTGCCAACCTCTCCTTTTCCATCTGGGAGCACGGTGGACATTGACTGCTGATGGGGATACATACCTTTCTCTTTCTTTTCTTATTAATTTTCGTTATATAGCGGTAACATAGTATATACCACCTTATCCAAATCTGCCAGTCCCACCGTAACAGATGGTGTTTCTTCATCAAATGTTACTTTTGCTTAACCAACAAACCCACGGACAAAAACTTTTTTCCCCTTTCCAACACACCTGTTCCCCTTTCCACCAGCATTTGTCCTTTTTCAACTCATTTGGTATATGACCAAAAGTGCAACTCTGCAGGGACACCGTACTCAATGCCATCTCAGCACAGCAGCCAGCCCTCGGTCCCTCAGATGTGGACAAGTAAAAGACCATTTCCTCCTATCTGTCAGGGCCGGGAGTACTGGTGGGCCCATGAGGTGGATCCTCTGGACCTTGCACCCCACCGTAGGGCAGGGCACACGGCAGCCGGAGCACTGACGAGGCAGGAACAAGTATAAGCAGGTCACCAGAGTCACAGAGTTCTTTAGGACAGTAATGTAAACAGGCACAGGTACCAGAGTGCAAGGACAAGAAGTCAGCAGGACACGGTACCAGGGGACCTGAGCTCCTAGCTCATAAGACTAGCTACAAGACACGTTGATCAGGCCCCGCCCACATGGAAAGGCAAGTCTTATATACCCAGCACAGCCCTATGTCATTTCCTGCTTCAGGTGTGCTGGGCCTATAAGACCAGGAGAGTGGGCGCGGCCTGGTCCTATACAGAACCATGTGGCTAAGACTCAGAGTCAGACTCCTGAGACCAGGAACAGGACTCAGGGGAGCAAGAGCGGGAGCGGCAGCCATGACGGGTGAACACATGGACTGGATCAGTGGGTAGGGAGCGGTGCTGGGACACGGGGAGCGTGACAGTACTCCCCCCTCTATGCCCCCCCCTCCATGCACAGAACCCCAGGGGCACCCCGGATCGAGTCACCGGACCAGGATCCAACACAAAGGCGGGGAAGTACCGCTGACCCCGTACCGCCTTCCTGGCCGCACGACGCCTAGCCGATCTACCAGCAGTGGCAACGGGGGCAACGGGAAGCGGGGGGAGACAGTCAGAAGTAGGACTGGAGTCTTGGACGACCGGATCGGGCGCCTCGGACCGGGTACAGGACAATGTCTCTTCCTGCGGTAGCCGGTGGCATCACAGTCTCAATTGTCAGGGATGGTGGAACGTCGCTGGAGTGCGTCGTCTCCTCTGGTTCCGGTGGCACCACAGTCTCAATTGTCAGGGACGGTGGAACGTCGCTGGAGTGCGTCGTCTCCTCTGGTTCCGGTGGCACCACAGTCTCAATTGTCAGGGACGGCGGAACGTCGCTGGAGTGCGTCGTCTCCTCTGGTTCCGGTGGCACCACAGGTACAAGTGACAAGAGTTGTGGCACGGCACTGGACTGACTCGTCACCTCTTCAGGGGTCGGTGGTTCCAACGGTTCAGGTGACAGGGACTGAGGAACAGGCTGTAGGCATTGGTCATGACACAAGGGTCCCCAGCGGATGATTTCTCCAGTACGCCAGCTGACCGTAGGTTCATGTACCCGCAACCAGGGTAAACCCAGCAGAAGCGGATGAAACATGCGTGGCAGAACATAGAAGGTGATTTCTTCGGTGTGTAGCGCACCGATACGCAGTTTCACAGGTTTAGTGACAAACAGGATGGGATCAGAGAGGGGTTCCCCATCCACAGAGGCTATCACAAGCGGTGTCTGCAGCGGGGTGACAGGTAACTGGTACTTGTTGACTGTGGCCTGGTGGATGAAGTTACCCGCTGCCCCGGAGTCGAGATATGCCTCTGCCGTGAAGCGGGTTTTTCCTGTTGTCACCTGTACGGTCCATGTCACTGGAACCAAAGGGATTTCGGTGGCAAGGGTGGCGGTTCCCACCATCCCTTGGACCTGGGGTCTACCAGGTTTCTCCGGGCAAGAACGTAGCATATGTGACCCATTTCCGCAATAGAAGCACAGGCCCCGGGCGAGCCGTTCTGCACGGCGTTGCTTGGCCTGGGTCAGACGGTCCACCTGCATGGGTTCTGGCGATAAGTCACGGAAAGGCAGGGACGAGGGAACGGTACGTCTCTGCGGGGGCAAGGCATGGCAAGGTGGTCGCTTCTCCCGGACTCTTTCTTTGGTACGCTCCTGAAAGCGGAGATCAATCCGGGTGGCCAGGGAAATCAAAGCATCCAGGGTGTGAGGGACATCACGGCCGGCTAGTTCGTCTTTAATACGAGCAGATAGACCCTCCCAAAAGGCCGCTGTTAAGGCCTCATTGTTCCAGCCCAGCTCCGAAGCGAGCGTGCGGAACTGGATGGCGTATTGGCCGACTGTTTGGGTCCCTTGGCGTAGCCGGAGGAGCGTAGAGGTCACTGCGGTAGTTCATCCGGGTTCGTCGAAGGTGCCTCTGAAGGCTCGCAGGAACTCCTGGATGTCTGTGATCATTGGATCCTCGTTTTCCCACAGGGGGTTAATCCAGGCCAGGGCTTCGCCTTCCAGGTGTGACATCAGGAACGCCACCTTGGCCTGGTCCGAGGCAAACAAGTGCGGGAGCAACTGGAAGTGCAGGGAGCACTGGTTCAGGAAACCGCGGCAGGACTTGGAATCCCCTGCATAGCGAGGCGGAGCAGCGAGGCGAAGTTGCGACGCCAAGGGGACAACAGGTTCGGTCTTAGACGCTGTCTGCTGCGTCGACGGAGACGAGGCGGCGGTCTGTAGCGTGTACAACCGGTGGTAGACAGACGTCAGGAACTTCAGTATGCGGTGTAAGGTGTCACGCTGATGCACCAGTTCCTGGCGTAGTTCAGCCAGCTCAGACGTTTGTGCTCCAGCGGGATCCATGGCCTGATCAATCTGTCAGGGCCGGGAGTACTGGTGAGCCCAGGAGGTGGATCCACTGGACCTTGCACCCCACCGGAGGGCAGGGCACATGGCAGCCAGAGCACTGACGAGGCAGGGACAAGTATAAGCAGGTCACCAGAGTCACAGAGTTCTTTAGGACAGTAATGTAAACAGGCACAGGTACCAGAGTGCAAGGACAAGAAGTCAGCAGGACACGGTACCAGGGGACCTGAGCTCCTAGCTCATAAGACTAGCTACAAGACACGTTGATCAGGCCCCGCCCACATGGAAAGGCAAGTCTTATATACCCAGCACAGCCCTATGTCATTTCCTGCTTCAGGTGTGCTGGGCCTATAAGACCAGGAGAGTGGGCGCGGCCTGGTCCTATACAGAACCATGTGGCTAAGACTCAGAGTCAGATTCCTGAGACCAGGAACAGGACTCAGGGGAGCAAGAGCGGGAGCGGCAGCCATGACTGGTGAACACATGGACTGGATCAGTGGGTAGGGAGCGGTGCTGGGACACGGGGAGCGTGACACTATCCATGACAAAGCGTTGAGATTCACTCTGTGCAGCACTGGTGTTTATTGGAAAAGCAGATCTAAGAATCCGTACCACCTTCTGCAGATACTCCTGTATACATACTTCCCTTTCTATGGCAGGAATTATTTCGCCAAATTTTGTCTTGTACCGGGGATCTAACAGTGTGGTAACCGAGTAGTTAGCATTACTTCGAATTCGTACAATCCGAGGGTCATGTTGTAGGTAGTGCAGCAAGAAGGCGCTCATGTGTCTTGTGTATCCAGGAGGACCAAGTCCTTGGTGTGTTGGTGGCAGAGAGGTGAGAATCGTGCCTCCTTCTCTGCCCTCTCCCCCCAACCTCGCACAACCGAAATGTGAGCAAGCTCTCACTCATCAGCTGAGTCTTCCATGCCCATCGCAAGTTCGTCCTCCATTTCTTCATGGGCTCCCGCACCTTCCTCAACAATTTTTGCTGATACTATGCGCTCTTGTTAATCCCTATCCCCCACCATGACTGCCGCCTAGGTGCCGCTCACCGTATGGACCTTGTAGATCTTATTATCCTTTCTGCATATGACTCCTCCTGTACTTCCTCACCTTCCTCTTGGACCAACACCTGACTCCGAATAATGCTTACAGTGTGCTCCATCTTGTAGATGACCAGAATTGTCACGCTGAGAATGGCATTGCCAGTGCTAAACATCTTCGTCGACATTTGGAAACTGTGTAGAAGGGTGCATAGGTCCTTGATCTGACACCACTCCAGCTGCGTGATCTGCACCACCTCTGGATCAAGTTAGCCCAGGGTATACGTCATACCGTATTTCAGCAGGGCTCTGCGGTGCTGCCACACACGCTGCAACATGTGCAGATTCCAATTCCTGCGTGTCGGAACATCGCATTTCCGGCATTTAACCGCCAGATCCTAAGACTTCAGGAGCGATGAAAGTTGTTGAGCTGCTGGGTGCGAAGGATGAAAGTGAGCACATAGCAGCGTGCCCGCTGAACAAGGCCATGTAGGCCGGGATGGTATTTTAAAAATTGCTGGAGAATCAGATTCAACACGTGAGCCATACAAGGCACATGTGTCACATTGCCCTGACGAAGGGCCGCAGACAGGTTTGCATCATTGCCGCACACGGCTGTTAAGTCACCAACGTAGTCCACTCAATCAATTTGTACTCCGGTCGCCAGGTGACAACGTGTTCCTTTCGTGCATAGTGCTGATGATGGGAAAGGAGTCGATGCCTGCGGCGCAGGTGGACGCAGGTTATGGTCACCCACTGGGTTGCGTTACCTTGACAGATACAGAACCACAGGCTGAATGTAGGTGGTGGGTATCTCACAGATGAAGTACCATCATTCAGCTTCAACCAATGGGAAGACACCACACCCTTTTTTAGGCCCCTCCTATCTGCAGACCACTGCCAGACAAAGCTATGAACCTCTTGTTACCCCCAGTTCAGTTTTATGAGTTTGTGTGATTGTTACCTGACTACGTTTCCTGCTTGCTGTTTATGTACTTCGTTGGCCGATCCGCATTTCACCTCTGCTTGTTTTCTGATTAAGTCCTGGCCATCCCATTCTGTTCCTCTTCCTCAATTAATGTTTTTGACCCTGCATGACTACTATTCTCTGGAACTGCAGCCTTCCACAGGTATTGATCAACTTGGGCCCTGTGTAATTCCAAATCACTGTATAGGGGTTAAAGGGTTTCAGGGTTCGGGGTGTCCAGCTTGGTGAGTGGCTTGCCTCTAGCCTATCCTTTACAGCACATCTGAGTGTGTCGATCCAGGCAGGCGTTACACCGTGCCCTCTGCAGAAGGCCATGTAGGCCGGGATAGTGTTTTAAAAATTGCTGGACAACCAGGTTCAACACGTGAGCCATACAAGGCACGTGTGTCACATTGCCCTGAAGAAGGGTCGCAGACTGGTTTCCATCATTGTCGCACCCGACCTTCCCTGACTGCTGGTTGAGTGTAGACAACCATTGATGAAACTCGGTCTCACTCTCCAGAGCTAACCGTCCACAATTCCTCAGCGGTGTCAGCGGTGTCTCACATTTCCCCTACATTTCAAAGTAAACATTTGACCGCCTGATAGCCTTGAGCTCTGCTGCCAGCATAGTAAGGAGGTGTGTGAGATTCCTTGGGCGCAGTTACAAGGAAGGGTGGCGTGACCACACAGGGTTTGGGCCAAGGTGGAGGACCCACACGAGGTTGAGGAGGCAGAAGCAGTGGAGGAACTTGTACATACAGAGGAAGGATTGACACACAAGTTGTGGGGACGGCAAGACTTGTACAGCAAACCCTTCTCCATCTCTCACCATAGTTACCCAGTGCCCAGTCAGCAACATGTAACTCCCCTGTCCATGCTTACTGGTCCAAGTATCTATGGTGAAATGCACCCTGTCACACACAGAGTTTCTCAAGGAATCGGTGAGGTTGTGTGCGACCTGCTGTGGTAGCGCGGGCACGCCTTTCTTGGAGAAGGAGTGACGACTGGCCATCGGCTCTTGGGGCACTGCAATGGGCATAAGGTCTCGAAAATCCTCGGTCTCAAAAGGGTGTAAAGGCAGCCTTTCTGTTGCCAACAAGTTGCAGATGATGAAACTCAACCTCTTAGGCATGTCATGCCCTTTGACAATCATGTAAAACACAGCGAGGGGACTCCAACCACAGTCTCCCTCGTTTCCACTAATTGGGACACACACACCCCACTTGACTGGCATCACTTGATCCCCCTTTTCAAAATGAAACAGATGCTTTGCATGAAGCACTCTCAAAAATACGCGTGCCTTTCACCTCCCCTGGATGACCCAGGGGAAGAAAAGTCCTCCAAGAGCCATGACTTGTTCATCTTGGTTCTTTTTTCAAAAGCGAGGGGACTCCAACCACAGTCTCCCTCGTTTCCACTAATTGGGCCACACACACCCCACTTGACTGGCATCACTTGATCCCCCTTTTCAAAATGAAACAGATGCTTTGCATGAAGCACTCTCAAAAATACGCGTGCCTTTCGCCTCCCCTGGATGACCCAGGGGAAGAAAAGTCCTCTGAGAGCCATGTCCACATTGTCAGTGGACAGACACGTGTGCTTATCTGCCAGCAGACCCCCAGCAGCACTGAAGACAGGTTCCGAGAGAATGCTGGCTGCAGGACATGACAAGATCCCCAAGGCGTACGTGGCAAGCTCAGGCAATTTATCCAGATTGGAAGCCTAAAATGAGCAGGGCTCAAGTTGCACAATAATGGCATCGACGTTTCCTTGCATATACTCATATATCTGTGTGTCTTCCTCTTTTTCCTTGTCCAGCTCTTTTGTTTTCGCATGAGTATATGTCCTTGTCACTTTCCCATGTGTTTGTGTTGTGTTGTAAGTTGTTTGTCACCTTTTGGACACCTTTGAGGGTGTTTTCTAGGTGTTTTTATGTGTTTGTGAATGCCTGCCATTGTTTCCTATGCGGTTCAAGTTCGGTTCGTCGAACGTTCGACGAACCGAACTTGAACGAGACCTCTGTTCGACGAACCGAACTCGAGCCGAACCACGACCGGTTCGCTCATCTCTAACAGACACCCCTTAAGTGGCATCAATTATCCCACAGTTGCAAACTTAAAATGTTAATTTGCATGGCGCACATTCAAAAATACACAAGCCTTTACTCTCCACAGGATGACACAGGGGTAGAAAAGTCCTTGCAGATCCATGATTTGTTCACATTGTCACTGGACAGACACGTGCGCTTATCTGTCAGCACACACCCAGCAGTACTGAAGACACGTTCAGAGAGAACGCTGGCTGCGTGACATGACAAGATCTCCAAGCATAAGTGGCGAGCTCAGGCTATTTTTCCAGATTGGAAGCCAAAATGAGCAAGGCTCCAGTTGCACAGTCATGGCATCGATGTTCATTTGGAGATACTACTACATCTGTGTCTCCTCCTCCTTTTACTCATCCAGCTCTTTTGTTTCAGCATGAGTATATGTGTGTTACAGTTGCTGTGGCACTGGAAACTATGTTCGGATTTCTTGCTACTGCACATGTGCAAGCGCTGGAGACTAAGTCCTATCTTGGAGCCATTGCACATGTGCAGGTGACATCATCGCTGACATGAGGTCACATGTCTCTGACACCTTCTAAGCTGATTGGCCGCTGGTCATGTGCTTGTGACGCTTTGCTCGGTGATAGGCCAGTGTGACGTCATTGCTGTCGTTCTGGCAGCGGATTGGCTCTGGTGTCCTCCATCTTGGATGAGGCATGAGAGTAGACGCTCTGTGCACGTCCCTCTAGGCATCTCTCTGTCTATGTTAGGTGAGCGCTACCGGCAGGGTAGCATTCTTGTACCTTACAGCTTCGGCTGCAGTCCGTATCCTTACATCTTAGTGGAGTGGACATAGGCAGGTGCCTGAGGCACATGGTCTGACTGGGCCTTGTGATTCTACTCGTAGGTGGACGTTGCTGCTAGGGTAACGTTCCTTATACTGCGTCTGGCAGTTGTTCGTATCCTCGCACACTAGGGGAGCGAACATAGGTAGGAGCTTTGTGCGGCTTGTGCTGCTGTCCATCTCTTATGCACCACTAGAGGAACGGACCTAGGCAGGTGTCATATCTAGTGGTTCGTGTCCTCGCACACTAGTGGAGCGAACGCAGGTAGGAGCTTTGTGCAGCTTATGCTGCTGTCCGTCTCCTGGCACCACTAGAGGAACGGACTTATTTAGGTGCCATTTCACACTCACTGCTTTTTTCTCTGTGATCATTAACAGAGACCATACCACACACCCTCCGAGTAAGGGAGGAATTGCTTTATTTCCTAACTATATGCCTCTGTGAGTTTAACAGAGGTATTGCACTCTGCACTTGTGCTACTACTATTTACAGCGGCATACTTATATACTCTTCCTCACACATTAACCTATCCCTTTTACGTTAATGCTAAATACAGTAGTCGCTGTGACTTTAACAGTACACGCCTAACTGGCTCTAGTGTCACTGAGACGTATCAGTGTCAGTACTGCCTCCGTAGTACAAGATAACCCTTATCCTCTGCCATAGTAGTCTGCAGCAGAGACTTTGCACGGTGGACCCTGACTGTCTGATATCCCTTTGGTTTTTATAATCAGACAGCCCCCGTAACATTAGGACTGAGCCAAGGGTCTGGCAGTTATGGCAGAATATCAGCAGTTACACCGTTACATACAAGTACTTGAGTCGCGGCTCAAGAGTTTAGAGGATAAACCTCAGACCATGGTGACAGCTGCACATGATCCTCGACTTGCTCTGCCAAACAGATATTCTGGCAATGCCAGATCATGTTGTGGTTTCATTGGTCAGTGTCAGATACACCTAGAGGTCAACTCTTCTCGCTTCTCTACGGAGAGGTCCAGAGTAGGCTTTATCATCTCCTTACTTCAGGACAAAGCCTTAGAATGGGGACTCCCCTATGGGAGCGCTCTGATGTGGTTACTCTGAGACATCAAGACTTTCTTGATGCTCTTAAAGCGGTATTCATGGGTCCGCAGGTTACCCATGATGCGGCCCTGAGACTGTTAGATCTATATCAGTGTTCGTTATCCACTAGTTCTTATGCCATTGCTTTTAGAACTCTGGTGGCAGAACTAGACTGGCCAGAGAAGGTGTTGATTCCTATCTTCTGGAGAGGGTTGGCAGGCTATGTCAAGGATGCCCTTGCTACTCGTGAGGTCCCTGCTTCTCTGGAGGACTTGATCACAGTAGCAACGAGGATCGACGTACGCCATAGGGAACGTAGACTCGAGGTCTCTTCCTCACGCCCTAAGCATCGGGCTATTCCAGTTGTTGAGGGTCCACCACCATCTTCCTCAGCATCTGAAACATCTCCCACTCCTATGGAGTTAGGTCATACGTCCTCCGGACTACGCAAGTCTGGTCCTTCTATATGTTACGTATGTCGTCAGGCTGGGCACTATGCCAAAAAGTGTCCTAGCCGTCAGGGAAACTCCCAGGCCTGGTAACCATTAGAGGGGGGTTACTAGAGACGTCTTTTGCACCCTCTAAGTGTAGTATCCCAGGTCAGCTCTCATTCTCTGAGAATACATGGCCTATCATGGCTTTTGTGGATTCCGGAGCTGACGGGACTTTTGTGTCCTCAGGATTTGTAAAGAGACACAATATTCCCTCTATCATGTTAGAGGTGCCTATTCCTGTCCGTGTTGTTAATGGGACTATGTTGTCTGACTGCATTACATTGAGGACAGTTCCCTTGCGCCTTTCCCTGTCTCAGGGTCACATAGAGGAGATTTCTTTTCTTGTTTTGCCTGAGGGTATAGACGACGTCCTTCTGGGTCTCCCATGGCTTCGGACTCATGCTCCTCTAATTGACTGGGAGTCCGACAGCATTATTAGTTGGGGTTCGAAATGTCAGTCCCGATGTCTTCCCTTACCACCTAAGGTCGTTGCGGTTGCATCAACTGATCTCTCTCCCATACCTACACCCTATTTGGATTTCGCTGACGTGTTCTCCAAACAGGGTGCTGAGGTTCTTCCACCCCATAGGCCGTATGACTGCGCCATAGACCTTATCCCAGGTTCGGTTCCACCTAAGGACAGGGTTTACCCCCTGTCAATACCTGAGTGGGAGGCCATGTCGACCTATATAAGAGAGAGTTTAGAGAAGGGGTTCATTCGTAAGTCTGTCTCTCCCGCGGGAGCTGGGTTTTTCTTTGTTCGGAAGAAAGAGGGTGAATTGCGTCCCTGCATAGATTACAGGGGTCTTAATGCAATCACAATAAAGAACAAATACCCGTTACCTTTAATTTCGGAGCTCTTTGACAGACTGAGGGGAGCTCAGGTTTTTACGAAGTTGGATCTGCGGGGTGCGTATAACTTGGTACAAATTCGAGAGGGTGATGAATGGAAGACCGCTTTTAACACCCGAGACGGTCACTATGAATACCTCGTCATGCCTTTTGGTTTATGTAATGCACCCGCAGTATTTCAGGACTTCGTAAACGATGTGTTCAGGGATTTACTGTTATCCTCCGTCGTGGTGTATCTGGATGACATCTTGATTTTTTCTCCTGATCTGAAGACTCATCGTCAGGATGTCGTTCGTGTCCTTTCCCGTTTAAGGGAGCACTCATTGTTTGCTAAACTCGAAAAGTGTGTATTCGAGCAGTCATCCTTGCCTTTTTTGGGTTACATTATCTCACAAGAGGGTCTGGCTATGGATCCTGCGAAGCTCTCTGCTGTCCTGGAATGGTCCGAACCTCATTCCTTGAAGGTGGTGCAATGCTTCTTAGGATTCATAAATTTTTACCGGCAGTTCATACCCCATTTATCCACTTTGGTGGCCCCTTTGGTGGCCTTGACTAAGAAAGGTGCTAATCCAAAAGTCTGGTCTACTGAGACATCCCAGGCTTTTGAGGCAGTAAAAAGACACTTTTCAACTGCTCCCGTTCTTCAAAGACCCGATGAGAATAAGCCCTTCCTCTTGGAGATTGATGCCTCTTCAGTGGGTGCAGGTGCGGTCTTGTATCAAAAGAACGGTGTAGGTAGAAAAAGGCTGTGTTTCTTCTTTGCTAAAACCTTTTCACTGGCAGAGAGAAACTATACCATTGGGGATAGGGAACTGCTCGCCCTGAGATTAGCCTTAGAGGAGTGGCGTCACTTGCTAGAAGGAGCGAAACATCCTTTCCAGGTCTATACAGACCATAAGAATCTGACGTACTTACAAACCGCTCAGCGTCTGAATCCTCGCCAAGCCCGCTGGTCCTTATTTTTCTCCCGCTTTCACTTCTCCATCAACTATCTGTCTGGGAGTAAGAATAACAATGTAGACGCCCTGTCTCGCTCTATGGTTTCTACCCAGGAAGACAATGACGAACCTCGTCTTATCCTTCCCTCCAGGGTTTGTCATACGTTCTCCCCTGTGACATTAGACCAAATCCCACCGGGCAAGACCTTTGTTTCACCTGATCGACAGAATGATATACTGTCGTGGGCCCACACCTCAAAGGTGGGTGGGCATTTTGGTATTAGACGGACACGAGAGTTACTCAAGAGGTGGTATTGGTGGCCACACTTAACCAGCCACATCAAGAGATATGTTGGTTCCTGCTACTAGTGTGCTCGCAACTGTCCATTACGGCAGAGACCGGCTGGGCTCTTGCATCCTTTACCAGTGCCAGATAGACCATGGGAGGTGGTAGGCATGGACTTTGTGGGTGATCTTCTGTGTTCACAGGGACATAGATTTGTGTGGGTCATTACGGACCATTTCTCCCGGGTGGTTCATCTCGTACCGTTATCGAGAATTCCATCTTCCAGGGTACTAGCCAAACTATTCCTCAAGCATGTCTTTAGGCTTCATGGGATGCCAGATCGTATCATTTGTGATAGAGGCCGCAATTTGCTTCCCGTTTCTGGCGAGATCTTTGTAGCCTTCTGCAAATTGAGTTGAATCTCTCTTCGGCATACCATCCGGAGACCAATATCAAAAACGAAGAAACTTCAGCTCTCCCCTCTTCACTCCCAAATCTTACCTCCGGTGCACGGAAACACCCTGACCTGGGTGGGAACACATGAAGAAAGGAAGAAATTCCAGCAACTTCAGGAGAAAGTAGAATTTTCTTAAAAAACAGTTTCTTTATTGGTAATAAAAATATTAATATTCCATCCAAGCAAGACAAAAAAATGGAGAGGCAAGACAGAGGAGCTGTTTCCTACGCGTTTCAACCTGAATAGGTCTTAATCATGGAATGCCATGATAAGAATAGGTCTTAAGCATGATTCCATGATTAAGACCTATTCAGGTTGAAACGCGTAGGAAACAGCTCCTCTGTCTTGCCTCTCCATTTTTTTGTCTTGCTTGGATGGAATATTAATATTTTTATTACCAATAAAGAAACTGTTTTTTAAGAAAATTCTACTTTCTCCTGAAGTTGCTGGAATTTCTTCCTTTCTTCATCCGGAGACCAATGGTTTGGTTGAGCGTACCAATCAATCCATGATTATATACCTTCGACACTTTGTTGCTGAGAACCACGATAACTGGTCCTCCCGCCTACCCTGGGCAGAATTTGCCCTTAACAATTCGCTGGCTGAGGCCACTGGGCAGACACCGTTCGTACTCAATAATAGGCAACACCCTAAGGTACCGGTACCATTTCCCGCTGCTGCACCTCCTCCTCTTGTGGCCGACTGGGCAACTAATGCCAGAGAGGTTTGGGATCGGACTCAAGAGTCGATCCAAGCAGCTAAGGACCGTATGAAGACGGTGTCCGATCGGTTTCGTCGCCCGGCTCCTGTCTTTTCTCCGGGGGACTTTGTGTGGCTCTCTGCAAAACACGTGAAACTTAAAGTGAGCTCTGTCAAATTTGCTCCTCGCTTCCTGGGTCCTTATGAGGTTCTTCAACAGGTAAATCCTGTAGTCTACCAATTGAAGTTACCCGTCCATCTTAGGATCCATGACAAATTCCATGTCTCACTGTTAAAGCCGGCTATTTTACCTCACGCTCGTGAAATGCACTCTCCTGCCTCTGATTCCTCTTGCTCTAGCTATGAGGTACGAGCCATAGTTGGTTCTAAGATGGTTCGAGGGCGCAGGTTCTTCTTGATAGATTGGTAGGGCTACGGCCTGGAACATCGCTCTTGGGAGCCTGAGGAGGCTGTCCATGCTCCCGACTTAGTTGCCGATTACCTGCGTCGCCGGGAGGGGAACCCTTGAGGGGGAGGTACTGTTACGGTTGCTGTGGCACTGGAAACTATGTTCGGATTTTTTGCTACTGCACATGTGCAAGCGCTGGAGACTAAGTCCTATCTTGGAGCCATTGCACATGTGCGGGTGACATCATCGCTGACACGAGGTCACATGTCTCCGACACCTTCTAAGCTGATTGGCCGCTGGTCATGTGCTTGTGACATGTGGTCACATGTCTCTGACACCTTCTATGAGGATTGGTCGCTGGTCATGTGCTTGTGACGCTTTGCTCGATGATAGGCCAGTGTTACGTCATTGCTGTCGTTCTGGCAGCGGATTGGCTCTGGTGTCCTCCATCTTGGATGAGTCACAGAGTCTATATAAGACCCTGACGCACGCCGCCCGGCGCTCAGTTCCTTTGGTTCATGCATGAGAGTAGACGCTCTGTGCACGTCCCTCTAGGTATCTCTCTGTCTATGCTAGGTGAGCTCTACCGGCAGGGTAGCGTTCTTGTACCTTACAGCTTCGGCTGCGGTCCGTATCCTTACATCTTAGTGGAGCGGACATAGGCAGGTGCCTGAGGCACATGGTCTGGCTGGGCCTTGTGATTCTACTCGTAGGTGGACGTTGCCGCTAGGGTAACGTTCCTTATACTGCGTCTGGCAGTTGTTCGTATCCTCGCACACTAGGGGAGCGAACATAGGTAGGAGCTTTGTGCGGCTTGTGCTGCTGTCTGTCTCTTTTGCACCACTAGTATAGCGGACCTAGGCAGGTGCCATATCTAGTGGTTTGTGTCCTCGCACACTAGTGGAGCGAATGCAGGTAGGAGCTTTGTGCGGCTTATGCTGCTGTCCGTCTCCTGGCACCACTAGAGGAACGGACCTAGGTAGGTGCCATTTCACACTCACTGCTTTTTTCTCTGTGATCATTAACAGAGATCATACCACACACCCTCCGAGTAAGGGAGGAATTGCTTTATTTCCTAACTATATGCCTCTGTGAGTTTAACAGAGGTATTGCACTCTGCACTTGTGCTACTACCTTTTACAGCGGCATACTTATATACTCTTCCTCACACATTAATCTATCCCTTTTACTTTAATGCTAAATACGGTAGTCGCTGTGACTTTAACAGTACACGCCGTGATTGGCTCTAGTGTCACTGAAACGTATCAGTGTCAGTACTGCTTCCGTAGTACAAGATACCCCTAATCCTCTGCCATAGTCTGCAGCAGAGATTTTGCATAGTGGACCCTGACTATCTGATATCCCTTTGGTTTTTATAATCAGACAGCCCCTGTAACAATGTGCTTGTCACTTTTCCATGTGTTTGTGGTGTCTTCTGAGTTGTTTGTCACCTTTTGGACACCTTAGAAGGTTTACAATAACAGTAATCTTGACTAGGGGTGTGTAAACGTTTACATGCAATTGTGTTCAGGTATTTTTGTTAGATTTTTTTCTGCATTTGCCTGCAAGAGTATTAAACTATTGGAGCAATGTTCACATTGTTCCCTTTTTTGCAGTCTTATTTTACTTTTCATCCATTGTACAAAAACTGAGCCTTGACAGTGCTTCAGATTGATTACCTTGATGACTTCAGAGTGTGCTGTTTTCGTGTTAAATAAAAAGAGCTAGAACATAGACTGCCATGAATTACGTATACGTATTTGATATATGCTTAAGTGACATTTTTCTTCTGCAAAGTATTTTTATTTACTGTGTTCTGGTATCAGGCTAAATATGTTCTCATTTCAATGTGGCCCCATAAATGCCTGAGACCATCACTTACGGCTCATATGAGATTTTTAAAGTTATAGGTTGCAATAAATCATACACTACACAGACAACATTTTTGGGACCCCTATACAATATGACTAGAACAGTTTATCCATTGGCATTAATATGATGTTGTTCTCCTTAGTTTCCACTGATTTGAGTTTCTACAAGATTTTGGATTGTGTCGGGGTACAAGTTTACTCATTTATCCATAAGAGTATTTGTGAGATCAAAAACTAGTATTAGATGAGATGGCCATTGTCACAATCTCCATTCTATTTAATCACAAAGGTGTTCAATGGGGTTGAGGTCAGGGCTCAGTGTGGACCAGTCAAATTCTCTGCATCAGACTCACCCAATCATTCCATCATGAACCTTGCTTTGTGCACAAGATCACATTTCAGCCAAAAGGCCTTTCCCAAAGTGTTCCCACAAACGTGGATGCATACGATCGAAGCATTAATATTTCCCTTAAAAAGGTAGTCGGTCATTCACAGTAATGCTGCAGTCACTTCCACAGCCCCTGCCCCTCCTTGAATTGAAACATCATGAGTGACACCCGTTTCAGAGGTGGGGATAGTCCCTGTGCAAAGTGCTCTATAGGGATTAAATCAGGTGATTGGCTTGGCCATTGCAACAGGCATGTGAGCATTTTTCCTTGATAACAATTTTTTTACTATATTGGTTGTGTGCTTAGGATCATTGTCTTGCTGGAATTTAAACCCTCTACTTGCTTTGGTTTTACCAGGTGGCAGCATTACTTTCTCCAGTATTTCCTTGTATATGGTAGCACTCATATTTCCATCAATTCTATGCAGAGGGCCAATTGCAGATGCAGAAAAGCTGCCCAAATCCATGACATTGCCAAAACCATGTTTCACTGTAGGTGTTTGGTACCTTACATAGTTACGTTTTCCAATTGGGTGGGGTATATATAGTGCTTGCCTTCGCTACCAAACAGATTGAAATTGGATACATACAACTGCAACACCTTAGACCAATCTGTTTCCTTCCATTGACTGTGTTCTTTGGCAAACTCAAGTCAGGCCTTCCGTATCTTTGCAGAGATGAAAGGATTCTTGACCAGAATTTGTTCTTTTAAGCTTACTGCTCTTAGCCATCACACCACAGGTTGGCAACTCACTTTGACCCCATATTCTTAATACATTTTTGTGCAAAATTTGTGCAGCACTTTTATGGACCTCAGATACAAACTTTTTCTTAATAATATGATCCCCTTTGGAGGAACGTTTCCGTGGTCGTCCACTTCTAGGTTTCTTCCATAACTTTTTTTTTCTTTCTTTATTACATGTGAAACTTGACTCTGAAAACAGTAGAATTCCATAGCTACCTCTCTTTGGCTTTTGCCTGACTTCACTCTCAGAAGAATAAAATTCCTGACATCTGGTGATAATTTTGTCTTTGTCTTTGCCATGTTTTATCCGAAAAACACAATCGAAAAAAATGATATTTTTTTAAGGTAAAATTTCACCACCCATGACAAAATATGCAAAACATTTGGCCCAGAAAATGTGGAAAACTATCACATAAGGGATAAAACAATGTCAAACACAATTTTCAGCCTTAGAGCTGACAACCAATTGCTTCTGGTTTACTAAAATCCCAAAGAAAATGGCATCACAACAACCAGACAAAAGTAATCACACTGTAAAATAAGCAAAACTTTTGGACACCACTGTGTTAGACCACCCATTTAACTCAAAATACAGCGTCTACTACAGGGCCTAAGCCAGGCCAAACCCATGAAAAGCCTGAAAGCTTTATGCATTTCTTCTCCACCAAACTTTATAGTTGGCACAATGCGGTGAGACAAGTGACATTCTGCTGGCATTCGTCAAACACACACTTGGCCACTAGACTACCAGTAGATAAGTGTGATTCTTCACGTCACAAAACACAATTACAGAACTCCAGGGTCCAAATGATGGTGGGATTTACACTAGATCATCCAAACCTTGGCACTGTGTTTAATAATGTATGGCTCGCATGCAGCAGCTCGGCCATGGAAACTGATGCCACAAAGCTCCTGTCACACAGTCTTTATGATGATGTTTAAGCAGCAGTCCAGCAGTTGTTTTTTTTATGACAGTGCTAGAGTGGTACTACTATTGTAAGGTTATTACACTTACACTGATGAGAAAAGGGTTTTGAACTTTTTAATTTCAGGCTCTATATCTCACCACCTACTATAGCTTTGAATGTAAAACTAGCATCATTTTATAGGTAATCATCTTGTCTATCTCATACATAAATTTGACTTGCATCCCTTTAGCATATGAGTAGGGATCCAGATTCTTACGGATAACTGCAGCTGCCAAGAATTATCGTATCCATTAGATACTACAATCCTGGCACTTTACCCTGCTCATCCCAATTGCCCTTGTGTGGTGGCAATCGGGGTAATATAAGGGGTTAATGATAGCTCATAGCTGCCATTATGCCCTTGATTAGTAATGGGATGCGTCTGAGACCCCCCATTACAAACACTGTAAGTAAAAAAAAAACAACACAAACACTGAAAAAAATACTTTTTTTTGAAATAAAATACAAAAACAAACACCCTCTTTCTCCAATTTGGTACCCCACCTGTGACTGCAGGCAAATTGACCTCAGGTGATCTCATTGACCTCAGTGACCTCACCTCAGGTGAACGGAGTTCACAGACCTTTGTCTCCTGACAGAAAACCACTTTTTTGCCAAGAGATGCAAATTTAGTGCTTAAATTTAAATACCCTATTCCAGCACCAAATTTGCATCTTTTGGCAAAAAACCCCGCATCAAATGCAATGCAGTTTTGATGCGGTATTGATTTGATTTTTTTGCCAGGAGATGCAGATTTGGTGCAGGAATATTGTGTATAAATTTCAGTACCAAATGTGCATCTCTTGGCAAAAAAACTGTTTTGATGCTATTTTGGTGCTGTTTTCTGCCAGGAGATGCAAATTTGGTGCAGAAATCTGGTGTAGACATTTCACCAAATCTACTTCTCTTGCCAAAAAAGGTGGTATTCTGCCAGGAGATGCAGGTCTGATTCAAATCAGTTCACCTGAGGTGAGGTCAAAAGAGTTCAACAAGGTCACCTGAGGTCAGTTTACCTGCTGTCACAGGTGGGGCACTGTGAAAGCCTCCAGCTCTGACCGTACATAAACTCTTCACCGCTCACAGTTGCAGTTTAGTCAGATTCTGCCTGCAGCCGCAGCGAGCGGTCATGTTCTGTGACCGCACATTGTGAGTACAGAATGGAGCAGACCTCGGATCATTGTGGGACCTCTTATCAGTTACGTTGCACCTGGGTATTTTGGGGGGTTGATAAAAGGGTGAAAGAGGGTGTTTTTGTATTTTATTTCAAATAAAGGATTTTTTCGGTGTTTGTGTTTATTCCTTTTCACATATAGATTAGTAATGGTGTGGGGGGGGGTCTCATAGACACTACCCATTACTAATTTGGGCTCAGTGGCAGCTGTGAGCTGTCATTCACCTCTTATATTACACCAATTGCCACCACACCAGGGCAATCAGGTGAACCAGGTAAAGTGCAGGGATTGTCACACCTAATGGATACAACAATTCTGGGTGGCTGTAGGCTACTATGTTTAAGCTTGGGGGTCCCAATAACCATGGGTCTCACCAGCCTGAGAATACCAACCCCCAGTTGTCAGCTTTATCATCGCTTGGTATCAAAATTGGGGAAAACCGCATGCTGTTTTTTAAAATTGTTTAAATAAAAATAAGCCTCATAGGGTTCCTTTTATTTTGATACACATCCAAGATAAGCACATTGCTGAGGGCTGCAGCCTGTATCCATATGTTTTACCTGTGCTAGGTATCACAATATGGGGGCACCCTACACTAATTTGTTTTACTAATTTTTACACCACTATAGAGACACAGGCTGGGGGTGCAATATGACTGCAACCAATCAGAAATGCCATGGCTGATGGTGGGCGGGAGAAGCAGTGAATATGTATGAGGGTAATGAGCGGCCCCGGAAGTAGTGTTACAACCATGCATTGGACTCTGTAAGTAAAAGCTCCTGCTTTCTTACCTATTTTCTTTCCCTCCCGTTTATTTTTTCTAATTATCTTGGTAACTAAATTCAAATTGTTACATGGAGTTCCCTGCACAGATACTAAGTATATGGTACAGATCCCAAATTTTACAATCCGGGTATACCCATCACTAGTTAGTAGCACCTCTCCAGTGTTGAATGATAAAAAAAACACTGGATTGGTCCTTTAATGTTAGAGGAGGTTTGGAACTCAGCAGTTTGGAGTCAGTGGAGCTTTGGCAACTTTATGCACTATGCACCTTAGCACTACACAACTCTGCTCTCTACTTGTACCTTATCTGCCACTTTGTGGCTAATTTTCTGTGGTTCTTTAACACTTGCACTATTTAATAAATCCACTTATAGTTGATTGAAGAATTTTTAGGAGGGAAGGTATACCATGAACTGATATGCATACACAAACACTCTGAAATTCTGTGAGCTCTTTAGAACAAGGTATTCTTTTACAAATAATAGTAAAGGCAGACTGCATGGTGAGGAGCTTAGTTTTAAACACCTGTGACAATGGGATTGGATAAAGAACCCGAATTCAATGATTAAGAGGTGTGTTTCCAAACCTTTGCCCATACAAAGTAGCATTGCTAGGAGTTTGGCTATGTGTTTAATTTTGTCATATTGTAAATAAAGCGTATTTTAAGTTAAAAAATGTAATTTATATAATCTACCAGATTGTTTTAGCCGGTTTCTAGAACAATAATTAATCTAATATTTTATCGTAACGTTGGCTATCACTGTAGACCACCATCAGAAATTTCTCTGAGGACGTCTCAATGTAAAGGAGCTCCCTTTACGTTACCCTGTCATGCCCTCATACTAAATAATCATTTGTCAAGAATCCTGAAGTCCCAATGTCATCCAAGTGCAACTATTCTACTAGAAGGAAGAACACACTGTAGATTCATTATTGCCTTTGCTAACCTTTAGCCTTCACTATATAATAAATGAATGGTGTACAGGAGTTGGTTGGGAAATAAATTGTTGTCTTGTCAAGCAGCATTTAGTACTACTTGGTTTGGCCGGTCTACCTGCAGCCCAGACAATAAAATGAGATATAATGTCATTTACTTCAGATCTTATGCTGCATTTTTTTCTTGGTAAATAGATCTATAGAATTTTCTCTGGATACTGTAGAGGCTCGACAACATGTGGACCAGTTTAAAAACAGTGTTGTCAGTGTTATATAAGAAACATGCCTGATACAGCAATACTTGCAGCTCATGTAGAAAATTCTACTGGAGACAGTCAGTTTTAAAATACTCAAAATCTGCACGCGTGCATATCTAAAGTATATTTATAGAGAACCTTTGTTTTACATTTTTGGCTACAGTATGAAAGTTTATTTTTTTGCCCCTTGAGACAATGTCTTAATTATCATTTTGGGTTAGATTCAATGTTTTGATCATGCTTTATTGCATTTTTTGTTTTGTTTTTTTCCCCCAGTTTTTAATTTTTTTAAACTTTTTGTTGTATTTGTTAGTCCTCTTATGGCTTGTGCTATATACAGTGATACAACACTATTGATGAATATATTATAAATCACGGAGTCCTATGAACTCCAGACAAGTGCTGCTTTCACAGGCGTCATGACAGGTATGGGGATCTTCATTATATAATTACCTATCATGTTAACCCATCAATGCACCACAATTACATTGTTCGCGCTCCAATGGGTGGTTAGAACAAGAAGTCCCCCGTAACATGTGTTATAACTGCTGCTATCACAGATTTTCCACTCCATCTAACAGGTTAACAGCCCCAGGCAGAGCTCTACTTTACAAATAGTTATTAGAGACAGATGACAGCTGAATATTACAGCCACCATCTACTTGTAGAGAAACAAATCAAATCCAAGGAGCTGGTATACGGCTTAAAGGCTACTTTACACACTGCGATATCGGGCGCGATATCGTCGTATGTGCGGCACGCCCTGTTCGTTAGTGCGATGTGTGTTCATCGCTGTGTGTCCATGTTTTAGTCGTGTGCTTACGGTCACATGTCACAATCTCTTTTATAGTCACCTTCCAAGCTATCTCGTTTCCCGATGTAATGAGGAACATTAGCATCGTTGTGTAGCGGTCTCACCGCATGGATTTCAAATTGTCATGGCGATATGGGCGTTGGTTCCCCACACAAAGTGCATCTTGATGTAGTGGAATTGTAAACTCGCTACACCCCTTCTTGCCTCGACTCATTTGTTTAATCAGCGCTATTGATTTTCATTGGATGTTGGTAGTATAAATGTGCGCAGATGCGTGTTCATTCTTGCAGCTTTTGTCTACCCATCAGCGTTTGTCCTCGCACAAGTGAATTTTGAAAACAACTGTAATCTGGACTTGCGAATCTTTGCTGCAAGGTATGTGTTATAGTTTTTACTCAATATGTGTTTTTTTTTTTGAGTCTCACAATAAAAACCTTTAACAGATATGAATCATATTCTTATTGGTCACAGTAGTGTTTGACGGCTTTTAAACTTTAAAGTTTGGATGCCTGCAATCTTGATTAACATACAATAATGGTTAATATAATATATATAACTGTCATGTATTAAAGAAACACAAATACAGTCATAATATAGGCTATTTACTAAATTATGATAAACCCAATTTAAAAATACTAACATATTTAAATGGTATAATACAAAGGAAGACATAAACCAAAAAAAAGAGGAAAAATATACAACAATTATTGAAAAAAAAAAAAAAAAAAAAAAAACAAAAAAACAAACAAACTCACATGCGAAGTTTATCTCACGGACGAATGACGCCAAACTATACGCCGGACACGGAGGCAGCAGGACACGTCCAAAACCTACGAAATTATCCTAGGAAATGAACCCACCAAATGGATAAACGCTAAAAGGATGTTAGCGTATTACATATATTATGGTCCAATCATGGAGCAGATGCGTTAGCAAATAGGAAACAAGTAGGCGTATTGAACATTTAAAACACCATACACGCCCGTATCGATGATGACGCTAGAGGCAACAATTTTTTAAGTCGCTTTAGTAGTGTCACACGTAACGAAAAGTATGTTGAAAGGAACGAGCAACGATAGTTACAAAGAAATAACAACGATTTTTAGGAATTAGGACCCGTGTAGCCGATTAGCGATAAATCACGCTTTTGCGACGATTTTACATCGCTGAACGCTGTTACACAAAGCTATATCGCTAACGATTGCGGAAGTGCGTCACTAAAACCGTGACCCCAACGACAAAGCTCGGGCGATATCGCAGTGTGTAAAGCCCGCTTTACTGTATGAAATATGTTGGCATAGGGTTAAATATCTTGTTTCTATTCTGCAACTATAAACTTTTCTGCATGAGTCTTAAGGCTGCTTTACACGCAGCAACATTGCTAGCGATGTTGCTGGTGAAAGCACCCCCCGTCGGTTGTGCGTCACAGGCAAATCGCTGCCCGTGGCGCACAACATCGCTAGGACCCATCACACGTACTTACCAGGGGATGGGGGTGTGTGTGTATGCGGTAGATGTTATTACCTGTGACCCCTGGGGTCCAGGGCGTCACATACCATGTATGTGTGTCTTGTTTGTTTCTATTGATTTTAGATGAATTGACAAATAAAATTAATGATTTTAGAGGAAGAATTAATATTTTGGTTTAGTTACGTAGATACATCTTGGATACATCTCATTGGTCTGACACATATCAGACCCTCCTCTTTGCCTGTGGCAGCAGGATTCTTCTTCGTTAAGGAGAAAGACAGGGGTCCATGCCCTTGTTTGTATTTTCAGAATTGAATCAGATTACTGTCTGAGACCCTTACCATTTCCCTCTGATTCCAGATTTATTCAACCAGATTGTGGGAGCTAAGTGGTTCTCCTAGTTGAGCTTAAAGGCCACGTTTCACTAAGCGACATCGCTAGCGACATCACTGCTGAGTCACGGTTTTTATGACACAACAGCAATCTTGCTAGCAATGTCGCTGTGTGTGACATCCAGCAACGACCTGGCCCCTGCTGTGAGGTCGCCGGTCGTTACTGAATGTCCTGGACCAGTTTTTGGTTGTTGCTCTCCCGCTGTTAAGCACACATCGCTGTGTTTGACAGTGAAAGAGCAACGATCTGAATGTGCAGGGAGCAGGGAGCCGGCTTCTGCGGATGCTGGTAACCAAGGTACACATCGGGTAACCAAGCAAAGAGCTTGGTTACTCGATATTTACCTTGGTTACCAGCGTCCGCAGCTTCTAGAAGCCGGCTCCCTGCTCCCTGCACATATAGCCAAGGTACACATCGGGTAACTATAAGCAAAGAGCTTTGCTTAGTAACCTGATGTGTACCATGGTTACGAAGCACAGCGTTGTTACACGGGTCACTGGTGGCTGGTGGCTGATCTCTGATCACTGTGGAAATCTGCCTGTTTGACAGCTCACCAGCGACCATGTAGCGACGCTCCAGTGATCCCTGCCAGGTCAGATCGCTGGTGGGATCGCTGGAGCGTCGCTTAGTGTGCCGATACCTTTAGAAGGACATACAATCTGGTTAGAAACAGACAAGGGGATAAATATCTTGATCTACTCACCCAATATTAAGACACATCAGATACATGTAAAACAGGTATTACAGATTTTAAAAGATAAACTGTATGCCAAAGTGGAGAAATGTGTTTTCGCTGTCCATGTACAATTTTTGGGGTACCTATTGTCTTCAGATGTTTGGATGGCTCCTGAGAAGGTCCATGCTGTACTCGACTGGGATTGCAGCGCTTTCTAGTATTTACTAATTTTTACTGAAAATGTATTCAGAACTATTTGGTAATTGTGAAGCCACTCACTGACATGACAAAAAAAGTACAAATTTGTTTAAATGGTCAGACTCTGCCAAGCAGGCTTTTTTGTCTTAAAAAATATGTTTTTCCACAGCACCTACACTCATTTAGCCTGATGTTTGACTGCCTTTTATCGTGGACCTCGATGCATCTGAGGTAGGGGCTTGGACTGTGTTTTCACAAGGTCCATCTCCTGGTAAATGGCGTCCTTGTGCTTTCTTTTGCAAGAAATTGGCCTCAGCTGAGAGTAACTATGGTGTTGGCAACAGAGAGCTCTTGGCAAGCTTTTGATGAATGGCGACATTCGCTGGAGGGGGGCAGTTCATCCCATTACGGTAATCACAGACCATAAAAACCTGTCATATCTTGAGTCTGCCAAACGTCTCAATCCCAGGCAGGCTAGATGGTCTTTGTTTTTTACCAGATTTAATTTTACTGTCACTTAAGGGTACTTTACACGCTGCGACATTGCTAGCAATTGCTAGCGATGTCGAGCGCGACAGCCCCCGTCGTACGTGCGACATTTGGTGATCGCTGCCATAGCGAACATTATCACTACGGCAGCGTCACACGCACATACCTTGTCAGCGATGTCGCTGTGACCGCCGAACAATCCCTCCTTCAAGGGGGAGGTGCGTTCGGCGTCATAGTGACGTCACTGCGGCGTCATTAAGCGGCCGGCTAATAGAAGCAGAGTGGCGGAGATGAGCGGGACGTAACATCCCGCCCACCTCCTTCCTTCCACATTGCCGGTGGACGCAGGTAAAGAGATGGTCGTCACTTCTGCGGTGTCACACATAGCGATGGGTGATGCCGCAGGAACGAGGAACAACATCGCTACTTACGAGACAATGATGTTTGGTGTTTGGACGATCTCTCCAAAACCAACGATTTTTGTTTCTTTTGTGATCGTTTAAGGTTTCTCGTATGTGTTACACGCTGCGATGTTGCTAAGGATGACGGATGTGCGTCACAAACACCGTGACCCCGACGATAAATCGTTAGCGATATCGCAGCGTGTAAAGCCCCCTTTACTGTCCAGGGATTAAAAACATCAAAGCAGATGGTTTATCCTGGAGCTTCCCTGGTGGTAGTGATCATGTGAACCTGGTACTCATTTTATAGAACAGGGTGGTCGTCCTGGCCTTGTGCCCAGATTTTGAGGGGGAGGTGTTGGAGACTCAGGGGGATGTCCTGGCCTCTTGCCCTTCAGGGAATTTGTTTGTGCCAACCAATTTGCACCGTAAACTAATTGAGGAACTTCCCAATTCTGAACTTGTGGTAGGTCATCCAGGTAGTAAAGCAACCTCAGACCTCCTCACTTGTTATTTTTGGTGGCCTGATTGGATCAGGATGTTAACTATGTGTCTTCTTGCAGAATTGCCCACGTTCCAAGGTAACGCATACCCGTCCAATGGGATCTTTCCTGCCTATGGCTATCCTGAATAATCCATGGACATATTTATCCATGTATTTCATTACTGACCTATCTTTATCTTTGGGAAATACTGTGGTTTTGTTGGATAGGTTCAGTAACATGACGCATTTAATTGCGTTGCCGGCACTTACGAATGCCAAGACTCTGGCTCAGGTGCTCATTAATGATATTGTGAAGCTTCACAGGGTTCCCTCTGATGTGGTGTAAGATCAGAGAAGCTAGTTTGTTTCCAAATTTTGGAAAGCATTTTGTGCTCGACTGGGAGTGCAGTTGTCTTTCGCTTCTGTGTTCCATCCTCAGTCAAATGGGCAGACAGAGCGCATAAATCAAAATTTGGAAACTTACCTCAGGTGCTTTGTCTATGAAAACCAGGTGGAATAATCGTCACCAAGAGTGCATTGGCTAGTCACCATTCTTTAATGCATAATAAACTCATAATTTTTAGAGGGTCATCATGCGACCCTTCTCATAATTTTATCAGGGTGTGTATGATGCCCTCCTTCATAATTTTTTCAGGATGTATATGAGGCCTACTCTCTTTCATATGTAGTTTTTTACCCCCAGGGGAATTTTTTTTCATCCTTTTCACTTAGTGTATAGGCTTAATCAGTCTAGTAGTCTCACTCTTTAAAAATGATAAAAAAAAATTCGAGGCCCTCTTCTACGTGTCTTCTACGTGTTTTGAAGTCACTCCTTCTAATATTTGGTAGCCCTTGCGCTTAGTGCATTGTCTTTATTTGTCTATGAGTCCCACTACCTAATAACTTTAGCAGAATATGTATGAGATCCTCTTTTATGTCTAATACAGGGTGTATCCGAGTCCCTCTTCCTTCTAATTTTTGACAATTCTTGCATTGCCCTTTTAGGCTTTGTAAGTTTTCAGAGTCCCTCCTTCATAAACGAAATAGTATATTTCTGACAATGTTACAAACACCTTATGTCTAGTATGTCTAGATAAGGTAAGAAAACTGTGGGTGTAGTTTTATTTCCTCCTCTACTATGTAATTAATCATAGGCGACAAGTAAATATGGTGAGAGCTAGCCCGACTATTAAGGGGTGGAGGAGGCCTTTTTTTCTTCTCTTTTTTATTTTGTGTTATATACAAGTGATTATACAGAAAAGAATATTTTGTAACATTTTTTTCTGTATTATCCATATTATGTTCGGTTTTGTATGTTTTATTATCAGTCAGTAAAAATAGAGTACTACTCTACAACATTGCTCCCAGCAGCAATTTGCGAGTCAGAGATGCATCAAGGTATCTCCCCATGCTGTTCCAATTGCATTTGAGCACTGTTACCATCCATTTCAGTGATTTTCCTGCCCCTCAGCCCCCCCTGGTAGGGTCTTTCAGAAAAATGCTCGAGTTTTCCCCTTGACTTCCATTATACTTGTTACTCGAATAGAGCCTGTCTGAGCAATTCAAGTACTGAACACTTGAGTATTTTAGTGCTGGCTCATCACTTACATGTACTTAAAATTAACCTACATACATATAGTGCTTAGAATGACTTGATAAATGCACTCAGATGTACATAACAAAGAGGGAGCTATGGTGCACATAAGTTTGATAAAGCTTGCTTTAATGCTAACTAGTGGTTTTCAGAAATTAAAGGTGAACTATTCCATTCTGAGCACACTTTCTCTCCCGCCCCAGTGTTTTTTTTTCATAATGTCAGATACTGCTGTTATAGTACAAATAATTAATTTGAACCAATTCAGAATCTCTTTGAACAAAGCACTTAAGACTAAGTTATGGTGTATAATTGCATGCAGAAGTGATAATGCCCTCTCATCCTAATGACATACAACTAGGTAATGCTTGAAAATAATGAAGTAATACATGAACATATTTCATTTATCTTTATCACAGGAGTCATCATTACAATATTTGCTATCAGGCTAATTTGTGTCCAGTAGTCTTTTGGTACCATGTTGCCAGGCCAGGAATATCTATATTCTCTCTTAATATCAATAATTCCAGAAAAAATAATTAGAATGAACGTAAAGTATAATTCTGCACAATGATATTAAACACAATTTATTTGGAGGAATTAATATATCTTTTATTTGCTAGTTAAAGACAGAAAATATATTTTTTTTTCTTTTAGTCTGTATTTAATTTCTAATTGTAGATATTTTATTGTATGTTCTGACTATGATTATAGGACAGTCATCTTACCATAGCTGCTATTCTTTACTGTAACAGCATTTGTAAGTCCCCTTTAAAGCAGAAACATGGACCATAGACTTCTATGTTAAAGTGTTTTAAAAATATTATGTGGTCGTTAGAGTGCTGCATAAATGAGTACACCCTCTTTTCAAAGTAAGATTTCAATCAATATCTCACTAATCACAACACGACTTTAAAAAATCTTGACAAAACTGAGTTTCACAGAACTTTTTTTTAACCCATAACATGAAAGTAAGGTTGATAAAAACTTTAATTACAAAATCTTCAGTTTTACTCATTTGTTGATGGATAAATGAATACACCCCACATCAAAAATTACTATATCTAGAATTTTTCATGACTGCCATGATTTATAAGGACAGCATTAAGTTTTCTATACATGGAATGAACAAGTTAATGACGTATTGCAACATCTGTCTTTTTCCGTTCTTAAAGAACAACCTCTTTTAGAACCTGATTTGCTATATGGAGAGTGATACTCAAATTGGCTCTTCAAAATTTTCCATAGGTATTCCACCGCACTTCAGCTTTTTATTTGTCTAACTGCATAAAACCTACATGTACATTTTTTTCTCATCAGAAGAAGCTCTTTTTTAGGTGTTCAATTCTTTGAGTAGCCTGAAAATCTCTGTGAGATAGCTGCAGTTCCATCTTTTTTATATCCCTTTTGCTACAGTATTCTGACTGATTAGTAATGTGCCTGGTTCACTGTGGAGGGGTGGTGATGGCTCACTGTGGAGGGGCAGGAGCATGGAAAACTGGGGCGAACACGTGCGCCTGCTATTAAAGAAGGTGAAAATTCACTACTCCGTGTGCCCATAATCCTGCCCATCTGTGGGCAGAGGTGAGTGGGATTTTGGGTATGTGGAGCAGTAAATATTCATTTCGCCAGCTTACTGGGCTGATCAAAAGTGTCCTCTATTAAAGTAAATGAATATTCACTGCTCCTGTCACTTTAGGTATGAAAAAATACCAAGAGAGTGACAAAAGGTAAGGGAAGGGGACCCCTGCATTCAGGGAATGGGGAGATGGTGACCCCTGACCAAACTTACAGCTGGTACCTGGGGTTAGTCACGTCACCACCCTAGATAGGTTCCACACCTATGCGCTGAGTAAGATACTTGACCCTACGTATTCCTAGTGCTTGACCCTAAATAGGGAATGGGTGGGATGGGATGAGCGCTCTTCGTCAACCCCAATAAATGCTAAAGGAAGACACAAGGGGGACACAAAGTTTATTAGTTCTGGTTCTAAAAATTGAGTGAGGGCCGGATGCTGGTCCTCTAAAAATTATTGGTGAGGGCTGGCCACTGACCCTTTAAAGATTGTGTGAGGGCTGCCTATTGGTCCTCTAAAATTAGGAATGAGGGCCAGCTGGTGGACCTCTAAAAATTGAGTGAGAGACGGCTGCTGGACCTCTTAAAATTGAGTGAGGGTCATCTGCTTGCCCTTTAAAAGTTATGAGTGAAGGCCAGCTGCTGGAACTCTAAAAATTGAGTGAAGGCTATCCCTCTAAATACTAAGAGTGAGGTCTGGCTGCTGACGCTCTAAAATTTACACGAGGGCCACCTACTGCCCTTTAAAATTGAGTGAAAGCTAGCTGGCCCTCCAAAAATTACGAGAGACGGCCCGCTGCGGGCCCTCTAAAAATTGAGTGAGGGCTGGCTGCTGGCCCTCTATTGATTTTGAGTAAACTGCACCTGCTGGCCCCCTAAAAATTGAGGGATTCTCTGAGAATTTTTCGTGAGGACTGGCAGCTGATTCATCAAGAAATGAGTGAAGGCAGGCTGCTGGTCCTCTAAAAATTATGAGTGAGGGCCAGTGATGGCTGCCTACTGGCCCTCCTAAAAATTGAGTAAGGACTTGGTGCTGACCCTTTAAAAATTAAGAATGAGAGCCAGCTGCTGCCTTCTGAAAAAATCGAGTGAGGGCCGCCTGCTGGCCCCCTAAAAACTATGAGTGAGGGCCTGCTCCTGGCCCACTAAAAATCGATTGACTGTTGATGATGGCTAGCCCTCCAAAAATTATGACTGAGAGCCGGCTGCTGAACCGCTAAAATTTAACCGAGGGCCGGCTGCTGGTCCTCTAAAATAATTAATGAGGGCTGGCTAGTAGTCCTCTAAAACTTGAGTGAGGGCCACCTACTGGGCCCACTAAACATTGTGAATGAGTGCCGGCTGTTGGCCCTCTGAAAATTGAGTGAGGGCTGGCTGCTGACCCTCTAAAAATTGAGTGAGGGATGAAATATGTGTCTTTTTAGATCATGTAAACTTCTGGTTTCAGCTGTACAAGTCATTATACAGGAAAGAATGTTTCTTAACATTTTCTCCTGTAAAATCCATGTTATTTTCCATATTATTTAATGTCAGTCCTTAAAGTACTCTGACAACATTATTCTCAGCAGTGACCTAAAGCCAGCTTTACACCTTACAATTAGGTATGCGATCTCGTATGCGATGTGACACGCCCAGGTCGCATATGCGATTGAATGAGATTGCACGTAGGTCGTTCATTTGCTGTCACACGTGCGTTAGTAGTCTATGTTAAATTGATCAATTTTGTGTGTGATCCTTTAGATCATGTGTTCCGTGACGTATGCATTGGGCACCCTTTTTTTTTTTTTTTTTTATTTATTGACTTGCCAAGCGTGTGTAATGTGTAGGGATGCGTTTTTACTATGTCATCTGCCATTCAGCTCTGCTACATGGCCGCTGACAGCAGCCACAGACAGCCATGTAGCAGAGCTGAATGGCAGATGACAGCAGACACAGACAGAGCCGCACTGTCAGAATGAACTCGGGTGAACCTCACCCGACTTCATTGTCATGCTGCGGCTCTGTCTGTGTCGCGTCCTGATTAGCGGTCACCTGTGAAGAACTCACCGGTGACCGCTAAACTCCTGAGTAAGTGAATTGAGCAGCCCTCTCTCATATACTCACCGATCCCCGATCCCCGACTCTGCACGGCACTCACACTGGTCCGGCGGCTTTTACTGTTTTGAAAAAGCCGGCCGCCCATTAAACAATCTCGTATTCCCTGCTTTCCCCGCCCACCGGCACCTATGATTGGTTACAGTGAGACACGCCCCCACGCTGAGTGACAGGTGTCACACTGCACCCAATCACAGCAGCCGGTGGGCGTGTCTATACTGTGCAGTGAAATAAATAATTAAATAATTAAAAGAAACGGCGTGCGGTCCCCCCCAATTTTAAAACCAGCCAGATAAAGCCATACGGCTGAAGGCTGGTATTCTCAGGATGGGGAGCTCCACGTTATGGGGAGCCCCCCAGCCTAACAATATCAGCCAACAGCCGCCCAGAATTGCCGCATACATTAGATGCGGCAGTTCTGGGACTGTACCCGGCTCTTCCCGATTTGCCCTGGTGCGTTGGCAAATCGGGGTAATAAGGAGTTATTGGCAGCCCATAGCTGCCAATAAGTCCTAGATTAATCATGTCAGGCGTCTATGAGACACCTTCCATGATTAATCTGTAAATTACAGTAAATAAACACACACACGCCCGAAAAAATCCTTTATTATAAATAAAAAACACAAACATATACCCTGGTTCACCACTTTAATCAGCCCCAAAAAGCCCTCCTTGTCCGGCGTAATCCAGGATGATGCAGCGTCGCTTCCAGCGCTGCTGCATGGAGGTGACCGGAGCTGCAGCAGACACAGCCGCTCCGGTCACCTCCACACAGCAAATGAAGACAGCCGTGCGATCAGCTGAGCTGTTACTGAGGTTATCCGCGGCCACCGCTGCATCCACCGCTGCATCCAGTGACAGCGGGTAACCTCTTTTAAAATTGGGGGGGACCGCACGCCGTTTTTTTTTAATTATTTAATTATTTATTTCACTGCACAGTATAGACACGCCCACCGGCTGCTGTGATTGGGTGCAGTGTGACACCTGTCACTCAGCGTGGGGGCGTGTCTCACTGTAACCAATCATAGGTGCCGGTGGGCGGGGAAAGCAGGGAATACGAGATTGTTTAATGGGCGGCCGGCTTTTTCAAAACAGTAAAAGCCGCCGGACCAGTGTGAATGGCGTGCAGAGCCGCGCCGGGGATCGGGGATCGGTGAGTATATGAGAGAGGGGGTAAGAGGGATAGACTGACATGGACAGAGAGAGAGGGACAGAGATAGTGACGGACTGACAGAGATTAGTGAATGACAGACATTGTGAGGCGCTTCAGAATGCAGCTTTTCAGCTGCGCTCTGAAGCGGACCTTTTTTAAGCTGCGGTGCAGAGCGCACACCTGCGCACATAGCCTCAGACATCAAAATCGTATGAGGGATGTCACACGTTTCAATTGACTAGGTTCATACAACAAAACGTCCAATGTATGAGGAATAAACGACGTGTATGCGATCACCGTATTTTCGTTCAATCTTGATTGCACGTAGGTTTCACACGCAAATACGTCACGAACGATGCCGGATGTGCGTCACTTACAACTTGACCCCGACGACGGATTGAAAGATCTATTGAAGCGTGTAAACCAGGCTTAAGAGTCAAATAAGCATCTAGGCATCATAACCATGCTGTTCCCATTTTATTTGAGCAGTGCTTCCATCCTTTTCTATGATTTTCCTGCCCCCAAGACCTCTGGGGATGTTTTGCTGGGAAAATACACGAGATTCCTGTTGACTTGTAGTATTCTCGTTACTGAAGACAAGCACCCTAGCTATCTGATTTGCTCAACTTGAGTACTGAGCAGTGAGCACCGAGCATTTTAGTGCTCCTATCACTAGAGAGCAGAATGAAAACCACAACATTTAATAATCTTTTTTAAGATATATTAAAGCCTCATTCAGATGCCAATGTTTTTCTTGTGCATTAAAAAACTGACTGATTTCACAGAATTGAATGAGCTCTAAGTGCTATTTCTGTTAGGCCCTTTTCACATATCAGTATTTCCAGTACATGTGGTATCCATTTTTACACATACTAGACATGTTCACATGCATAGGCATTAAAATAGGTGTTGATTTTCACACCACTGTGTTTTCACCTGGTCTTTGTATCCCTGTGCAACACACGTGTGTCTGTGTGATCCACATGGAGACATGTCAGTTTTTTAGTGTAAGCATGGATGACAAGGACCAAAAGAACTCAATGGGTCCACGGAAAACATATACAGCACATGGATGGCATCGATGTGCGGTCTGTGTGACATGGACCAGAATTAAATCCATTCAAAGAATTACTGACTTTTAAATGTGTTAAAGATGTGCATAGATTATAGACAGAAAGATAGAGAGATAGATGGATTGATTTTACAGCTATTAACCAAATAAATAAATAATGAAAAGGAAAAAATGACGTAGTGTCCCTCTTATTTTTAATTACTGGTTATGGAAATAATTGAGAGCAATTATTATCAGGCTGGGAAGGTCCATGGTCATTGGGCCCTTCCTAGCCTAAAATACTAGTCCTTAGCTGCCCCAAAAGTGGTATATCATTTTAGATGCGCCATTTCTGGTGCTTTGCCTTCGCTCTCCCTAACTGCCCAGTTGCATTGGCAAGCGAGGTAATGGTAGGTGGGATTGATGTCAACTGTTTAGTGTCAGCTGGTATCAAGCCCTTTTGCTAGTAATGGAGACGTGTCTATCAAACACCTACATTACTAATCTAGTAATCCAAAAAAGACACACAAAAAATAATTTATTTAATTAAACATGCCCCTAAACTTTCTTTCATTTACCATTTTATAAAAAAAAATAAATAAAAGTCCATGCAACTCCTCCATAATTTAGGGTATCCGCAGTAATCCACCAAATCTGTCATAGTCCAAAAAAAGATATCTGAAACCCCCTCCACAAACATACAAACACTAAAATAAAACAAGACACTTACTTTTGTTCACCACTTTCCTGAAAAGAAAAAAAAAATTCCCCGCTGGTGTTAGTTTTATTCTTTATGTGCACACTTTCCGTTTCCACCTGCATTTCAGGTGCTTTTTAGGTCCGTTTTGAACTGCAGCGTTTTCATGCCAAAATGCATGCGTTTTTATTTTCCAGCAAAGTCTATGGAAAATGTGCATTTCTTGTCCGCACTTTGCGCTTCCAAACACAGCGTTTAATTTGCATATTTTGTGGCAAAAACCAAGCGTTCAAAGAAGCAGCATGGCAATTGTTTTTGCCATTTTGGTTGCGTTCTACACCCATTGAAATCAATGAGTTGTATAAAATCGCTGCCAAAATGTGAAGCAGTGCACTTGCATTGCATTATTATTGCGATCCACATGGTTTTTTTTAACATAACAAAGGCAGTTCTTTCGTCTTTCTCTCTCTGTCGGTCGGCCTGTCGGTCGGTCTCTCTCTATGTCTCTATCTCTCTCTTTGTCCATGTCTGTTTCTCCCTCCCACCCCCTCTCTCATACTCACCGATCCACGATCACCGGCACGGCGCTGCACGGCGTTCTCACTGTGGCAGCTTCTTCTCTATTGAAAATGCCGGACGCTCATTAATCCATCACGTATTCCCTGCTTTCCCCGCCCACCGGCGCCTATGATTGGTTGCAGTCAGACACGCCCCCACGCTGAGTGACAGCTGTCTCACTGCAACCAATCACAGCCACCGGTGGGCGTGTCTATATCGAGCAGTTAAAAAAATAAATAAATAAATGAAAAAAAAACAAACGACGTGCGGTCCCCCCCATTTGGATACCAGCCAGGGTAAAGCCATACCGCTGGAGGCTGGTATTTTCAGGATGGAGAGCTCCACGTTATGGGGAGCTCCCCAGCCTAACAATATCAGCCAGCAGCCGCCAGGAATTCCCGCATTCATTAGATGCGAAAGTCCCAGGACTTTACCGGCTCATCCCGACTTGCCTTGGTGCGGTGGCAAATGGGGTAATAAGGAGTTAATGGCAGCAGCCACTAAGTCCTAGGTTAATCATGGCAGGCGTCTCCCCGAGATACCTTCCATGATGAACCTGTAAGTTAAAGTAATTAAACACACACATCCAAAAAATTCTTTATTTGGAATGAAAGACAAAAAAACACCCTCTTTCACCACTTTATTAACCTCTCAAAAACACCTCCAGGTCCAACGTAATCCACGCAAGGTCCCACGACGCTTCCAGCTCTGCTACATCGGAAGCTGACAGGAGCGGCAGTAGAACACCGCCTCTCCTGTGAGCTCCATGCAGCAACTGAAGTGAGTCGCGTGATCAGCTGTGCTGTCACTGAGGTTACTCTCCGGTAGAGGACTGCATCTGTGGCCGCGAGTAACCTGAGTGAAAGCACAGCTGATCACGTGGCTCACTGCAGCCACTCAGGGGATTTGCGATCACAGGTGAGTCCTTTACGTGTGACCGCAAATCAAGCCGCGGCATACGCACAGAGCCGCGCGATCACAATGAAGTCAGGTGAAGTTCATCCAAGTTCATTCTGATCGCGTGGCACTGTCTGCAGCCAGCCATGACAGTGACAGTGCGGTCCCACTTGGCTCTGCTGCAAGTCTATGGGGATGTTTCAGAGCCGAGTGGGTGCGTCCGCCAGGACGGGATTCCGTAACGGATCTGACCTCCTGGTAACTCCAGCTAAGGCTGCCGGAATGGCAGGATTCCACCAGCCTTAGCTGGGGTCACCAGGAGGTCAGATCCATTACGGATCCCCTCCTGGCAGACCCCTGCGCTACTGGGAATGCATCCTTACTTTGCAATTGTAAAATAAATTTTGAAAAGTATTTTTATTTGAGTTATTCCGTATTATTTGCACACAGGCCTAAAAGGCCCCGGGTGCATGAATATGGGGTAGTCCCAAAAAAAGGTTGTTATACCGAAATGCCTATAACATAAAAATATATGAACAACTGGAAATTACTAACAACTATATACCTGAGGAACACCTAGAGTTTCAAAAATCTAACTAAAGTAATTTTACAGAAAATAGAAAACAGGTAACCTGGCAGCCCTGCGAGGCCCCAGGTATGCGTCCGCCAGCCTTAGCTGGGGTCACCAGGAGGTCAGATCCATTACGGAATCCTGTCCTGGCGGACCCCAGCACTAGTGGGAATGCATCCTTACTTTGCAATAAACTTTGAAAAGTATTTTTTTGAGTTATTCCATGATAATTGTAAACAGGCCTAAAAGGCCCCAGGTGCGTGAATATGGGGTAGTCCCAAAAAAAGGTTGTTATACCGAAATGTCTGTAACATAAAAATATATGAATAACTGGAAATTACTAACAACTAAATACCTGAGGATTACCTAGATTTTCAAAATTCAAACTAAAGTACTTTTACAGAAAATAGAAAACAAGTAACCTGGCAGGCCTGCGAGGCCCCAGGTATGCGTTCTAGGGTTAATGTATAGGAACTATTATCATATTGCCCTTCAGTGAACATACACTCATTTGGACTCCATTCAAACCAAGTGGGAAAGCACAGCCTGCATAGGATCAGGCAAGTGTGATATTATATCTCCTATTGGTGCCTTTTTGTCTGCAGAGTCTACACCTCCTGACTTAGGTGGTGGGACTCTAGCCAACAGTAGCGTGGTAGTACTTATTCAGTTTTAATTCTCCTTTATATCAATCTAAAGGGGGCTTTACACGCTACGATATCGTTAATGTTTTATCGTCGGGGTCACGTCGTTAGTGACGCACATCCGGCGTCATTACCGATATCACAGCGTGTGACACTTATGTGCGACCTAAAACAATCGCAAAAGCGGCCAAAATCGTTTGCTGCGGAGAGGTCGTCCTAAAACAAAAAAATAGTTTGCCTCTCATTAGCGATACTGTTCCTCGTTCCTGCGGCAGCACACATCACTATGTGTGACACCGCAGGAGCGAGGAACATCTCCTTACCTGCCTCCATCGGCAATGCAGAAGGAGGAGGTGGGCGGGATGTTTACGTCCCGCTCATCTCCGCCCCTCCGCTTCTATTGGCCGTCTGCCCCCTTAGAAAGGAGGCGGTTCGCCGGCAACAACAACGTCGCAGGGCAGGTAAGCCGTGTGACGGGGAAGCGCGATTTTGTGCGCGACGGGCAGCGATATGCCCGTGTCACACAAACGATGGGGACGGGTACGCATGCTAGCAATATCGGTACCGATATCTCTACCGTGTAAAGCCCCCTTTACACTACTGCAAAATACCAGTGATTGTTTGACCAATGTCTTTTACACCACATTCTCTATCTGAAACAGAATTTATTCAAAACTGAACTTCTTGGGTTTCCTACCTCTACCAGTCTATCTAAACCTGAAATATCCATTTCTGTGTGTGGCACCACTAGAAGTCCAAGGCAGCACACTCAATATCTTGGAGTTATTTTGACTTACCTTAAAGGAGTTTTCCCATGAATAAAGATTATTTCGAAGTTGATTTTAATCAATAGATGTTTGAATAATAATCATTTCCATAATTGGATGTGTTTAAAAAATGTTCCTGTGCCGAGATAATCTTATATATGTGGATGTTATTTTGCTTATTGTATATAAAGTAAAAAAAAGTGAAAAATAAATAAATTCTTATAAAAAGGAAATGTTTTATGAGCCATTTTTTTCAGAATAATTTGATACAGCTTATGGAAAAGGCTGGTTAAATGGCAGTACGGTGGTTGAAAAGACTTGAGCCCTATTGGATTTTCTCTAAATGATCGGACCATATCCCTGTACAATCAGACACAGCCATTACACAGTACATAGCAGGGACACATATATAAGATTATCTCAGCACAGGAACATTTTTTTAAATGCATTCATTTGTGGAAATTATTAAATATCTTTTGATTACAATCAACTTTAAAATGAATGTAGTTTTGGGAAAACCCCTTTAGCTCAATTTATCCAATAATTTACTTGTGTCAATAGCACCTTCTATAGAATCTGCTCCTTTTTTACATTGAAACCACAAAAAATACAACAATGACCCATTAAATGGTCTTTCTTTCACTGAGCCCTCCACTTTTTCCTTTTTCTGAGGTCTATAGTTTACTTAGGCTGTCACTTGGTCATCATTAGTATGTATTCTAATTATTTGTTTTTTTATTAGAGAAATGTGCACTAATGTAGCATTGAATAAATATTTTTCCCTGTGAGGATGAATTCATGGGATATAATAGATGGCGTAGAGCCTTTTAGATGTGAAGCCATCAGTTTTGTTTGATATGTAAACTACTTAAACAATCTTTTCTTGGACAATATGATTAATGACCACAATACCTGAAATTTGCCTTCCTTAAGTGCTCGCAAAATACATCTGTCTTCATAAGCAAGACAAGAATGCTGGGTTATATTCCAGTCAGATGTGCTTGTCTCGTGTACATATAACTATATATCGTATCTCAGAAATAAAATAGTCTATCGTTGTTCCATTTGTGCTCCAGTCACTTAGTCCTGACAAGTGACTTTCTCCTTAAATTTATCTATCAATGAAAAGAGACATATCCCTGGATTATGAATCATTCAAAACATGGAGATAAGACATTGTGAAAATACAAACTCTGATGTCCGGTACCTACACACCTTGCTTCACTTGGGGGTGACTCTTATAATTTCACTCTGAATGCATGTATTCATTATGCTAGTAATTAGCAATTATTGTATGTATCATAGTTTAAAAAAGACAGGTGTTCTGCTATGCTTTCCTGAGTTACTGAACTAGCAGCCTGATTGACAGTGCAAGATTCTATGTTGGTGGTGATCTCTCAGGTGTTCCATATTCCTGGTAATTGCTCAGGCTTCTTTTCTCAGCATGCTCGCCCTGAACCTTGCCAGTCATATTCTCTGGTTCTGCAGTTATGCTGTTGGTTGTGTTAGTGTTCTTTTCTTGGTTTTCTGACCCCGGACTGTTATTTGACTTCTCTCTGCCCGCTCCCTATTCCTGCCTTGACCTCCTGCCTTCTGACCTCGGACCATTACCTGGCCACGTCTGTTTTCTCCATGAACCTATTACATGCTCTTCTAGATTTCTGACCCTCGGATAGTGACCTGACTATGCCTTTGCTTACTCCTTGTGCTCATACGTGTCATCCCATTACCAGACCCCGGCTTTCTTGACTACTCTTCCGTCTATACTACCCATAAATAGTGACTAGCATCACAACTACTCAATCGTTCAATCACATTTTGATCAAGCCTTGGTTCTCCAATGTTCTGCTTAGTCTATGCTGGCAGCCATTGCCCAATTACACTTGTCTAGTCACCATAGGGACATATTGCAAATAGTACAGCACTTATCCACTGTGACCACTGATTATCTGCAGCGGTCAAGTGCTGGCTACTTGGGAAAAAACCTGGGGGTTCCCTTGGAACTGAACAGCTGTGTACTGGTCATTTCTTTGATTTATGAAATTTATGGTTTCACTGGCTAAGTGCTATAAGGTGAAATCATCTATCTCATTAAATAATTATTACTCTGTGGGGCAATGTAACAAATTCCATCAATATGGAGACATTCCACTTTAATGGAGTTGTAACTTATGAGCTTACCAAAATGTTACTGAGTGATAGTTTGTTGTATAGCTCAGAAGTATACTATTGTTTAAGATGTTTGATAGTTTAGTGATAAATTAATTCAAATGGCTCCACCATAACTTTCGTATGGAGACACAGGATCCCTGTTCTTGTAATGAGGAGGTTTAGGAGGTCAGATCAATAGTAATCATACATTACACCTTCAACAGATAGAAAACCACAAGAGGTAAAACACTTAAAATGTGTGCAAGCAAATGGCGCTTCTCAAACTGTTTACTAGCTATATCCTCATAAGCAATCATTATATCCAAAATTAAAATCATGTGCATGTTACACATTATTCAGTAAAAATGAAGCATGCCCTACTTCATTATGAAATCCTGAAATAGTATAACTCATATCTTTTGTTACGCATAGAATATTTCTATTATAATCTTTATCTCTTTTACCAAAACAGAAGTAATTAACAAACATAACTATAATGAAGACTCGATAATAAGAATAGAATAAACATCTGAAAATGAAATAAAGAAATCAATAGTTTCAAATGGCTTACTCGTATCAGATTAAGGAAACTGGAAATAAGCCATCTGTGTAGCTGCTACAAAACAGCAGCTGGAGTATGTGCCAGAGAGAAAAAACACAGCGTAAAATCTATCCAGGGTACATTTGTTTGACAAACTGAACATAATTAAATAGGAAAAATAAGCGGATTTATACACCTGAGAAAGAACATTTATATCTCAAGTCAAGCAAAGTCCAGGATCAAGGTACTCATTACATTACATTAGTGTACTGTTCAAAAATGGAAATTCTTTTTCACTTTTCGGTTGCTTTCTGAAGGTTAGAAGTACACAACATGCTGCTTTGTCCAGTAATAAAAAATAACCAATCTGACCAACCCTACAAACCTGCGTTGAGTCAATGAAGTTAGAAAAATGCATCCTAATGAATCCTGACGGATTTGTCAAACAGATCAAAAAATATTATGACAGAATCTACAAGATATGTCATATACATTATGAATCATATAAAAACAGAAGTCATGACATTAGCATGAGCAGAGTTTAAAGGTGACTGTCCAGTCAAATAAGCGGAAAGTCAGTCAATACTATAGATGATCAAATGTTCAGAAAATAAAATCTTCAAAACTTTCTGTGTACAACGCTCTGAGCTCTGCTAGAACTGAATTAAATACTTTTCAAGCTCTTTAGTCCAAACACAGCCTTAGTAATATCATAGCGACCTCAAAAAATATGGCTATTCGTAATCAGGTCACTGGTAGTAACTCACCGCCTGTTTAACAACATACTGTGCTAACAAACTTTTTAACAACAACAAACATTTCTACTGCATTTTTCTCACATTGGACTCAAAGTACAATTATAAGCTTTTTTTAAAATGAAAAAAATATCCCAAAATGATCTTTTTTAGATCTTTTTTGTATTAATACACAGGTGCAGTACAATGAAGAAGCCATGGCTTCTTGACAACGGTCTAAAAATTATTATTGTTTGGGGAATAGCAAAAGGTTTCATGTTTATTAAATCAAGAGGCTTTTAAACAAGCTTTTCAAATATTATTACTAATTTGAGAATAGTAATAGATTTTTTTTGCTTGAAAAATGATGAAACAATGGCTGTTATAAAGTTGTCCAAAAATAATCCCATTTTTTGGGAGCAATATCATGTTTGCTATTTTGAAGTGAATAAAAGCAATGCAAAAATGATATGTTCTGTAGTATCATTTTAAGGTTTATGTAGCCTGAACAAGGCAGAGTTCTTAGCAACAGTACAGAATAGCTATAGAACACATTGGACAACTTAAAATGTGTGTGGCCGTCTTACAGCAGATCCAGTAGTAGCAAATGCACAATATAGAATATAACAAAGCAGGCTATGAGTTATCTGTCAGTGTTACTGTCAGCCTTAGCAACAGTACACTATAGCAATAAAATATAATGGATAGGTAGGAAATGTGTGGCTAATGTCGCTGTCTACCAGCAGAAGATGCACAGTATAAAATATGGGACAGAAAAAGAAATGTCCAACAGCTCAGTTTAGATATATCAAGTGATGCTGGCTGTGTGACTTAGAATTCGGGCAACAGAAAACTGTACACAAATGGACAGGAAGCCTGATGCTATGGTCAATCTAATCATCAACATCACCTGTAGATGAAAAAATACTACTGATTCATGTTTCACTTATTTTGACAAATGTCAGGTTTTCAACAATTACTAACGACAATCTGGTCTACATGTATGTAACAAAGCCAACTGCTGTGCTGAATACCCTCTCTTAAAGCATACTGGAGAATGCACATGACATACTTGCCCATGGTAAACATTGCCAGTTTTTCCCACTAGTCCAATTCTCCTGACCCAGAAGTTCATAGGGTTAGAGCTAATGGTATCTGCTATAGAAAACACACAGTTCTGGTATGACTAAACCTAGCTATTTAGGTGGCACAGTGACAGATTAAACATCTGGTACATCATGTCATATGTACTGTAATTGCTACTGCCTCACTTACTTTCACAGCTTTAGCAGTGCTACAAGCATGGGTCGTTGGCTCTGTGGGGCTTGGAAAGGGGTCTCCCAGGGAGGCTTGTCATTGGTAGATTTCTACTTAGCAAAAGCTTTGCTAGGCAGGGAATACGGCTTAATCTGGTCATGCTCCCTTTCAAAAATCAGAAAACATTTCACAATTTTGCTTTTATATATAAAATATATTATGTTTGATGCTAATATGTCTGTCATCCCACAAGCAATTGAGCATGCTGCTTGCCATGCTTACTATCATGAATGAGGGTCTTGTTAGTTTAGTTTCCACAATGTTTGGTTGGCCAGTGTCGTCATCACCAATTTGCCTCTGACTGTCAGCCTGGGATAGCTAAATGTTACCCTCCACATCTACCTTCTGTTCCTCCTCCTTCTCCATATCCTGGTGCATATAACATTGTCCTTGAGGGTCCCTAACAGCCCAAAGGTAGCAATGAAAATGTTCAAGTTGCTGATATATCTGCATTCTCATGAGTATTTTCAAGATAAGTATGATGGGAACTACATAATTAATGCCATTGTTTTCCCTAGCAGCCTCTTCAAAGGGCTTTGAAGCAAGTTTGCTTGCAGCATTAAATAGTCAGTCACCACTCAGCATTAAATTCCAGTGTGTTGCCCGGTTTCTTATTAAGCAGCACTCGGGCACACGTGCCATGCCATGAAGGCAAGTTTTTCTATCTGTTGAAATTTTCAGGGACTTTCTTGGCATTGTCCACCATTTTTCTGAAGCTGGTATATTTCTTGAAGAAATTTTGTACAATTAAATTCAGAACATGTGCTATGCAGATAGCTTGAGTTATTTTGCCTAAATGTAAGGCAGCAACAATTTTCTGGGCACAGTAGCAGCTCATCCGCTGTAAGGTTGTTTTCACACATGCCTGGAAGCTTTAAAACTGCCTTGCAAGAGTGGGGTGGAAGCTAACTGTGCACTGTTGCTGATAGGGATGGGGTCATATTTATTAAACAGGATGTAGATGAGGTGTTAGAGAAGGCAGAAAACTGCCACCTGTTTGGTGGAACCAGATTTAGCACCTAACCTTTGAGGCCTCATCATCTGTCTCAGTGCATCACCTTTGTTTATACATTCACACAGTGAGCCTTAAAGAATATGTACTATTCCTGTCCATAGTTGCTACACCACGTGTCTATTGTGATGCTGGTGGATGTGGACCCACTGTGCCACTGGCTGGGCCTACCCTTGAGGGGCATAACTAGGTGATTACCTGGTTTTCACTAGGGCCTCTGATGGTGAGTATAGCCTGGGCAATAGGTAATCACCAGGGACCACTCTGAGGTCAGTCTGCCTGCAGCAGATTACTAACAGTCATAGCAGGAATGTGAAGTACAGATGGAAAAGGAACAGGTGTTGTCGAGCAGTCCAAGGTTGTTGCAAGCAGCACAGGTCACGTTATAGAACTGAGGTCAGGAGCAGAGAGATCATATGAAAATGAGGAAACAATCTGGCTAAAAAACTGGAGAGACAATACAAGCAAACACATAGATAGATCACTAGACACTGGAAGTAACTAGAAACTAAGATCAGACAAGGAATGGTGGGAGTGGCTGCTTGATAAATTCCCTGTTGCTTTGGGTGAACCCAGGGAAGGTAAACCCTGCAGGAAAAAGCAGGTTTAAATTCCTGCAGGATATTCAGGACAAGGAGTGCTTTAAACAAGGGTTTCTACATGAAAGCCTGACACTGAAGGGAGTAGACTGGTGCTGTGAGCATATGAGTTACCGATGTGACAATACCCCCCTTACTCCCCACATCTTTTAGCCAGACTTACGGAGGAATCTCCCTAAGATGGCAGGGGCGCAGACATTCACCACAGGCTTCCACGATCTTTCATCAGAGTCAAACCCTCTCCATTCGAACAAGCAGAAGGTCTTCCACAGAACCTTCTTCGAATCCAGTATGTCCCTTTTCTCAAACACATCCAAGGACCCTCAGGAACTGGAGTAGAGGCAGGAGTATAGGAGCTGGAGAAAAAGTTCAGAACCATCAGCTTCAGTAATGAGACATGGAAGGAATTTGGAACCCATAGGTTCCCCTTAAGCTGGAAATTGTAGGTCACCGGATTGATTCAGCTAAGGATCTTTAATGGCCCAAGCTACTGAGGAGCAAACTTGAAGGAAGGAACCTTTTAGGTTGATCTTATGGTATGACAACCAGACCTTATCTCTAGGACAGTACCTAGATGGAGAATTTCTTTTCTTGTCTACCTGAGACTTCATAAAGAAGGACCAAATTTGTTACCAGATCTGGGCAAAGTTGCCATACGAGGAATCCAAAGCTGGTAGCCCAAAGGAAGCAGTTATGGTAGATGGCACTTGAGAGTGCTGGGAGTAAACAATAAAACCCAGAGATGCTCTAGAAGATTCCCCAACATGGTTGTTTGCTAGAAAAATTCTACCCAGGAAAGTAGTTGTACCCTATCATCCTGACAAGCATAAATAAAATTAATTAAGTAGCTCTCAAGAACTTTGTTGACTCATTCTACTTACCCATGGGTCTGAGGATGATACCCAGAGAAGTTGAGCTGAATATTCAGCAGCTAGCAAAGGGCTTTCCAGAACGTTGATGTGAACTGGACCCTTCAAACAGAGACAATAGGGAGAGGAAGACCATGGAAATGAAACACAGGCTGAATAAATTGTGTGGCGAGTTTTGGAGCAGAAGAGAGACCGGCCAGATGGATGAAACTAGCCATGTTGGAGAAGCGGTTCACCATGACCCAGATCATGTTACAACCCTCTGAGAGGGGTATATCCATGGTGAAATCCATGACTATGTGTTGCCAGTGGAGGAGAGAAACTAGCAGAGTTTGAAGAAGACCAGCAGGCTTGTTTCTGAGAGACTTGTTTCTGAGGATATGAGATTGCAAAATCTCAAACATCCTTGGCCACTGGGGGTTACCAGAAGTGGCAAGCAATCAATTCAGCAGATTTGCATATAAACATATAGCTGGCTAGCTTGTACTCATGTCCCCAAGACAGAACTAGTCTTTGTCTAGGAAAATAAACAAGGACTTACCTGTTGAAATGTCCATTACAAGAACAGGAGCCACTGCAACAGTTTTGGCCAGATTAATGATGTATTGTGGTTCTTCCTCAGAGTCAGACACATCAAAGAATTGGCAAAAGCCATCAGCTTTAATATTCTTCTCTGCAGGACGAAAGTGCAACTCAAAGTCGATTCTGGCAAAGACGAGTGTCCACCTGGCTTGACGAGCATTTAACTGTTGGGTCAAATTCTTGTGCTCCATGTAAAGAGTTACATGAGAACTGGCACTTTCGAGAAGATGTTGCCATTCTATTAGCGTGATCTTAACAGCCAGCAGTTTACGATCCCCAATGGTAGCTCAGATGGAGAAAACAGTTTAGAGAAAAGCCTACAGGTGACAGATTTTTTCAAGGAAGTATTTTGTAGAAGGAAAAAATCTGCTAATGAATGCTAATTGTAGGGCAGAGAAGAGAGATCTCCAGGCACAGAAGGTTGAGTCTTAGGAAAGACCTTAACAAGGCAGCTAGTAGCACCATTAGGTCCCTACTGAAACATCTGTCAGTAGAACCAGTATATGTCCAGAATGTGTAGATGCAACCAAAGAAAACCCAGAAGAACTACGTTCATGGATATTATATAACAGATAGAAGGAAATCTCAGCGTGAAAAACTCCAATTTGCAGCATGACCAGGAAAGTGAAATATCGAATGGGGTCAGACAAGATTTGTTGATAATGGGAAGCAATATTAAAGGGGATTGTGTTGCTGCCTAGGGAGCTGGAGTTAGTGAACCAGGTCCTGATGAATAAAGTTCTTTGCCTCCACAATACAAACACTCATTCTCTCTAATCCTATGCTGAGGCTCTTGCACCGAGAGTTTGGAAATCTCATTCTGCATTGTCTTAGTAACAGGGGATACAGTCTCTGGCAGCAAGGGGTATGGAAGGTTGATGCAAGCCTGGGTGATCCTCTGCTATGAGGAGATAAAAATGAAGATCTCACCTTGTAGCTAGATGTATAAAAGCATCCAGAGAGGAAGGGAGGTCTCTGCCTGCCAGTTCATCCTTTATACGACCAGAGATCCCCAGCCAGAAGGTCACCATGGCTTCTTCATTCCAGGACAACTCTGCGGCCAGGGAATGAAAACGTAATGCATACTGAGCCACAGTTTCCAGGCCCTGTGTCAAAGTCAGAAGAAATGAGGCAGCTGAGAAGGTTTTACAAAGAGCCTCAAACATCACTATGAAGAACTCCATAAATCTTCTAATATTGTGGGTCTCATGATATTAGAAGATCCACACTGGGATACGCCGAGACAAGGATTTAACCAGACGGCAGAGAGACCATGCATGCCACCTTAGCTTGGTCCAAAGAAAACAGATGAGCATGGAGGGTGAAGTCAATATTGAACTGATTCATAAAACCATAACTCTCCTTGGGTTGTCTATTGTAAAGATAGGAGAGGAAGCTGGAGCTTTGCTGCACTGCTAGGAGCTGAGACTATAGGTGGCTCCACTGGGTAAGATGTCATTCCTGTGGACAGATGCCCTGTCAAGGTTTAAGTGTGAGACAGAGTGGAGACTGAGGTAGACAAACCCTGCAAATGAGAATCCAGCACACTGATTGTCTACATAAGCTGGTCTTGGCACTCGCATTAGCATGGATGTCTTATTCAGTATTTGTACATGAGACACTTATGTCACTGGGTCCCATGTTATCAGCGTAGTCCATCTTACTGTGATACTGATGGATGTGCACCCACTGCACCACTCCCCAGAGTTACCCTAGAGGGACATAACCAAGCAAATTCCTGATCTTCACTATGGCCTCTGATGGTGAGCATAGGTTGGGCCACTGGTAGTTACCAGGTACTTTTCTCAGAGCCGTTCCCAGGCCTGAAGCAGCTGACCGATGAGTCAAGGCAGGAGTTTAAGGTACAGAGGGAGCAGGCAGCAGCTTAATCAAGTAGTCCAAGGTTGGATCAGGTAGCACAGGGTAAGGACACAAAGCTGAGATCTGGAGTAGAGAGATCAGATGAAAATGAGGGAGAAAAATGGGTCAAAATTGGAGAGCCGATACAAGTAAATATCTGGACAGAACACTGGAGACTGGAAGTAGCTTAAAACCAAGATCAGGCTAGTATTGCAGGAGTAGCTGCTTAATAAATTGCCTGCTGCTTTGGGATAGGAAGTGGAGGTAAACACTGCAGGACACAGCAGTGTTAAATTCCTGCAAGATGTGGCCGTGCCTCAGTATAGCCAGGAGGAGACACTAGGAAAATGCATCTGGACTAAGAGTGCTGCAAACAGTGATTTCCACATGCAGGACTGTGGCTGAGCGGAGTAGTGGACTAAGTAGACCGGTGTTGCAAATATGTGCGCGTTACCGGCATGACATCTATGGTGAATTCAACTTCGAGCTCAAAGACAAGTTGAAAGAGTATCCAATGTTCTCCTTCATGTGAGAACACAGAATAGCACCCCTGTCTGCAAGAAAATATTGCTGCTGACAATCTTCTAGCAAGGCTGAGCTCATAACATAATTTATCAAAAGGCAGCTGACTCCACTAGTTTGTACTGCAGAGACTTTGCTATTAGAAATTTGACCAGGTGTAATTTTATTTGGCACTTAAGCAGATAACTAAGAGTATATGTGAAAACACAAGGTCAAGGGTGCTCTGCTCCACTGCCCTGGTTGTCTTCAGAAAGACCGAACAAATTGGGGCTCATGCCCCTGAATGCCTGTACTTGTTCCCCATGGGCAGAACAACACTACTCAGACAATACAAGGGGAGGTTATCACACTCCAATAAGAATCTATTGGTTTCCCAACAGACAACAACATATACATTCCCAGGAAGGAGACGAGATGGTGTAAGTGACATAGTCTCACAGAGTCTCACCTTTCCACTTTAATGCTATGGATTAGAACCTTTGTGACTTTGGGGCATTCAGGGTCACTACCGCAGCCAGCAGTACCCCGCTTTTGGCAGCCACCAATTGAGAGGAGATAGCGGCAAGCTTAGGAAGCTGACTGAGCACAACAAAGTATGTGGCCAGAAGTCCAAACCTGGATTCTCCAAATGAATTTGTGGACTCAGTGTTGGGTAGTAAAGTGGTTCTGAAATCCACCAGCTGGAACCATGGTCCTTAGGATGAAGTACTGTAAAATCACCGGTGAAAGAAGCAGGGCCTTTTTTATATGCCTCAGCTCCATTTTCAGTGTATTGTGTCAAACAGTATTGGGGGAAGATAAACATATCTATTTCCTGATGGTTCACTATTTCAATTGTCGTCCAGATGCCACAGACTAGTACATTGCAGAGGGCTGATGCAATTCGCAATACGCACATTCCACAAGTTAGTATACAGAAAGGACAGTCCCACATGAAAGAATAGGTCAGGTATCCAGCTCTGTGCATAGGTGTGAGAACCTATCTAGGGTGATGAGGAACCCCAGGGACCAGCAGTAGGTTTGGTCCCTGGGGTTATCATCTCCCCATTCCCTAGACACAGGGTTTCCGTTCCGCTATTCATTTGGTATTCCCTTGTTCCTAGCGTGACATAAGTCTGGCATAATTTAGAATAGCTCATCCCACACACGTGGCCAGATATTTCTTATTGACGGTGAGTCATCACAGGGAACCTCTGTGTAGAATAGATACAAGTGTTGTGGATGGAATTGAAATTCTTCAATGCAAAACATTTAATATTTCAGTTATGGGGAAAAGTGGTGAACTCTGACTTAAACTGATGTGTTGGAGTCAGTGGTAACATCATCCTGTTATAACAGATTAATTATGTGCAATATATTCCATTACACCGTCTGCGTCCTCCTCACTATGTTTAACAATACTATTGTTCATATGTCTCATGCCAATGGTGGTGATGATGCTGCTGTTAGCGGCTCCCACATTTTTAGCTTTGTTATGTTTATTTTTCTTTCACACTACTCCGTCGATTGCCTTTGTCACTTAGGCGGGCTTTGCACACTACGACATCGCAGGTGCGATGTCGGTGGGGTCAAATCGAAAGTGACGCACATCCGGCGTCACTTGCGATGTCGTAGTGTGTAAATCCTAGATGATACGATGAACGAGTGCAAAATTGTCGTCATCGTATCATCGCTGCAGCCTCCGACATTTCCATAATGCCGGGGGAGCGACAGGTACAATGTAGTTCCGCGTTCCTGCGGCCGCACACATCGCTGTGTGTGAAGCCGCAGGAGCGAGGAACTTCACCTTACCTGCCTCCCGGCTGCAATGAGAAGGACGGAGGTGGGCGGGATGTTTACATCCTGCTCATCTCCGCCCCTCCACTTCAATTGGCCGCCTGCCGTGTGACGTCACTGTGACGCCGCACGACCCGCCCCCTAAGGAAGGAGGCGGGTCGCCGGCCAGAGGGACGTCGCACGGCAGGTATGTGCGTGTAAAGCTGCCGTAGCGATAATAATCGCTACGGCAGCTTTCACTATATATCGAACGTGCGACGGGGGCAGGACTATCGCTGCAGCATCGGTAACACATTGTTACCGATGTTGCAACGTGCAAAGCCCGCCTTAGGCTATGTGCACACGCTGCGTTTTTTTGACGCTGCGTTTTTGTGCGTTTTTGGCCACTAAAAACGCACAAAAACGCACCTGCGTCGAAAAAACGCGGCAAAAAACGCACGCGTTTTGCCGCGATTTGGTGCGTTTTTTTGCTGCGTTTTGCTGCGTTTTTGCTCACTGCGTCCTTATGCGTTTTTTATCAGTGAACAAAAAAAAAAGGTCTGATGTAATTTCCTTCTTCAATGTGTTCTTCATTCTCCACTAGTGTATGCAGAAGAGCAGACAGCTGCAGAACTACAAGGCTCAGCATCCTCGATCCAATAGTGTATGCAGGAGAGCAGACAGCAGCTGTCGAACTACAAGGCTCAGCATCCTCCATCCAATAGTGTATGCAGGAGAGCAGACAGCAGCTGTCGAACTACAAGGCTCAGCATCCTCCTTCCAGGACTGTATGCAGGATTTCTTTGCCCCCCCCCAAAAAAAAAATGACGTGGGCTTCGCCATATTTTTGTATGCTAGCCGGGTACAGCAGGCAGGTACGGGCTGCCCCCAACCCCCAGCTGCCTATTTGTACCCGGCTGGGAACCAAAAATATAGGGAAGCCCTTTTTTTTAAATTATTTCATGAATTTCATGAAATAATTTAAAAAAAAATGACGTGGGCTTCGCCCAATTTTTGAGTCCAGCCGGGTACAACTAGGCAGCTGGGGATTGGAATCCACAGTGCAGGGTGCCCATGCTTTCTGGGCACCCCCGCTGTGAATTGCAGTCCCGCAGCCACCCCAGAAAATGGCGCTTTCATAGAAGCGCCATCTTCTGGCGCTGTATCCAACTCTTTCAGCTGCCCTGGTGACGGGATTGAAATAAAGAACCCCCCTCCGCAGTAATCCTGGGTCAGGGTCCCGCGCCGTCCAATCCGGATCCAATATCATCTGATCGGTTTGCTGGAAGGCAAAGCGATCAGATGATGTGTCAGGATCAAGTGCCTGAATCCCATCACACATCAGCTGATTGTATAATCGGCTTTTATACAATCAGCAGATGCATCGGTGCAAAAAAAAAAAAAAAAAAAAATACTCACTTATGTGCTGATTACCGGCAGCTCCTGGAGCGATGGGGCGGGAGTCTGATCCTGTCCGATCGCTGCAGCAGCTGCCGGTAATCAGGGATGAAGTCTCCTGACGCATCCGCTGATACCGGCCGGCCGCTGGCGTCACCGCGATACTTACGATCACCTGATGCGTCAGGTGACTGCATCAGGTGATCCATCGCCAGGTCCTGCATCCATGGGAGCTTTCCCGGCCGTCTGCACACAGCCGGAGCGGGGGTGGCGATACCGTGAGAGGAGATGGGAGTGGGCATGGCACCGGGAGGCTGCAGACAGGTGAGTATAACTTTTTTTTTTTTTCTACTGTTAACTTTTGTTTTCGCAGCCGCTTCCACCTTCTGCCTGCACATGGCGCCGCACGGCAGCAGACATGCACAGGACGGGAGGTGGACGCAGCGGTGACGGTACCGGGAGGATTCACGCTTCTGTATATACTGACAGAAGGAATCCTCTTCCTGTACACGTCACTTTATTACCCACCTCCTGCGTTTATAGCTGCGTTTTTGGTCTTAGAAACGCACCAAAACGCAGCTATTTGCGTTTCTCATTGCGTCTTTCAACATCCCATTGAACTCAATGGATGAAAAGCGCAGTGAAAAACGCGGGAATAAGGCTATGTGTACACGGTGCGTTTTTCTCGGCGTTTTTGCGCGTTTTTCGGGTGCGTTTTTGGCCTCAAAACTGCATGACTTTGCTTCCCCAGCAAAGTCTATGAGTTTTAATTTTTGCTGTCCCCACACAGCGTTATTTTTCAGCTGCGTTTTTGTGGTGACCACAAAAACGCAGCATGTCAATTATTCCCGCGTTTTTCACTGCGCTTTTCATCCATTGAGTTCAATGGGATGTTGAAAGACGCAATGAGAAACGCAAATAGCTGCGTTTTGGTGCGTTTCTAAGACCAAAAACGCAGCTATAAACGCAGGAGGTGGGTAGTAAAGTGACGTGTACAGGAAGAGGATTCCTTCTGTCAGTAAACACAGAAGCGTGAATCCTCCCGGTACCGTCACCGCTGCATCCACCTCCCGTCCTGTGCATGTATGCTGCCGTGCGGCGCCATGTACAGGCAGGAGGTGGAAGCGGCTGCGAAAACAAAAGTTAACAGTAGAAAAAAAAAAAAAAAGTTATACTCACCTGTGTGCAGCCTCCCGGTGCCATGCCTGCTCCCATCTCCTCTCACGGTATCGCCACCCCCGCTCCGGCTGTGTGCAGACGGCCGGGAAAGCTCCGATGGATGCAGGACCTTGCTTACAGGACCTGGCGATGGATCACCTGATGCAGTCACCTGACGCATCAGCTGATCGAGTCTCGGGCTGACGCGGGCGCCCGGCCGGTATCAGCGGATGCGTCAGGAGACTTCATCCTACCGGCAGCTGCTGCAGCGATCGGACGGGATCAGACTCCCGCCCCATCGCTGCAGGAGCTGCCGGTAATCGGTAATCAGCACATAAGTGAGTATTATTATTTTTTTTTTTTTTGCACCGATGCATCTGCTGATTGTATAATCGGCGTTTATGCAATCAGCTGATGTGTGATGGGATTCAGGCACTTGATCCTGACACATCATCTGATCGCTTTGCCTTCCAGCAAACCGATCAGATGATATTGGATCCGGATTGGACGGCGCGGGACCCTGACCCAGGATTACTGCGGAGGGGGGGTTTATTTCAATAAAGATGGAGTCACTAATTGCGTTGTGTTTTATTTCTAATAAAAATATTTTTCTGTGTGTTGTGTTTTTTTTTTATCTTTACTAGAAATTCATGGTGGCCATGTCTAATATTGGCGTGACACCATGAATTTCGGGCTTAGGGCTAGCTGATAATATACAGCTAGCCCTAACCCCATGATTACCCGGCGAGCCACCCGTCACCAGGGCAGCCGGAAGAGTTGGATACAGCGCCAGAAGATGGGGAAGCCCATGTCATTTTTTTTTTAAATTATTTCATGAAATTCATGAAATAATTTAAAAAAAAAGGGCTTCCCTATATTTTTGGTTCCCAGCCGGGTACAAATAGGCAGCTGGGGGTTGGGGGCAGCCCGTACCTGCCTGCTGTACCCGGCTAGCATACAAAAATATGGCGAAGCCCACGTCATTTTTTTTTGGGGGGGGGGGGGGCAAAGAAATCCTGCATACAGTCCTGGAAGGAGGATGCTGAGCCTTGTAGTTCGACAGCTGCTGTCTGCTCTCCTGCATACACTATTGGATGGAGGATGCTGAGCCTTGTAGTTCGACAGCTGCTGTCTGCTCTCCTGCATACACTATTGGATCGAGGATGCTGAGCCTTGTAGTTCTGCAGCTGTCTGCTCTTCTGCATACACTAGTGGAGAATGAAGAACACATTGAAGGAAATGACATCAGACCTTTTTTTTTTTGTTCACTGATAAAAAACGCATAAGGACGCAGTGAGCAAAAACGCAGCAAAAAAACGCACCAAATCGCGGCAAAACGCGTGCGTTTTTTGCCGCGTTTTTTCGACGCAGGTGCGTTTCTGTGCGTTTTTAGCGGCCAAAAACGCACAAAAACGCAGCGTCAAAAAAACGCAGCGTGTGCACATAGCCTAATTGACATGCTGCGTTTTTGTGGTCACCACAAAAACGCAGCTGAAAAAAAACGCTGTGTGGGGACAGCAAAAATGAAAACTCATAGACTTTGCTGGGGAAGCAAAGTCATGCAGTTTTGAGGCCAAAAACGCACCCGAAAAACGCGCAAAAACGCCGAGAAAAACGCACCGTGTGCACATAGCCTTACAGTGCCTACAAGTAGTATTCAACCCCCTGCAGATTTAGCAGGTTTGATAAGATGCAAATAAGTTAGAGCCTGCAAACTTCAAACAAGAGCAGGATTTATTAACAGATGCATAAATCTTACAAACCAACAAGTTATGTTGCTCAGTTAAATTTTAATAAATTTTCAACATAAAAGTGTGGGTCAATTATTATTCAATCCTTAGGTTTAATATTTTGTGGAATAACCCTTGTTTGCAATTACAGCTAATAATCGTCTTTTATAAGACCTGATCAGGCCGGCACAGGTCTCTGGAGTTATCTTGGCCCACTCCTCCATGCAGATCTTCTCCAAGTTATCTAGGTTCTTTGGGTGTCTCATGTGGACTTTAATCTTGAGCTCCTTCCACAAGTTTTCAATTGGGTTAAGGTCAGGAGACTGACTAGGCCACTGCAACACCTTGATTTTTTCCCTCTTGAACCAGGCCTTGGTTTTCTTGGCTGTGTGCTTTGGGTCGTTGTCTTGTTGGAAGATGAAATGACGACCCATCTTAAGATCCTTGATGGAGGAGCGGAGGTTCTTGGCCAAAATCTCCAGGTAGGCCGTGCTATCCATCTTCCCATGGATGCGGACCAGATGGCCAGGCCCCTTGGCTGAGAAACAGCCCCACAGCATGATGCTGCCACCACCATGCTTGACTGTAGGGATGGTATTCTTGGGGTCGTATGCAGTGCCATCCAGTCTCCAAACGTCACGTGTGTGGTTGGCACCAAAGATCTCGATCTTGGTCTCATCAGACCAGAGAACCTTGAACCAGTCTGTCTCAGAGTCCTCCAAGTGATCATGAGCAAACTGTAGACGAGCCTTGACATGACACTTTGAAAGTAAAGGTACCTTACGGGCTCGTCTGGAACGGAGACCATTGCGGTGGAGTACGTTACTTATGGTATTGACTGAAACCAATGTCCCCACTGCCATGAGATCTTCCCGGAGCTCCTTCCTTGTTGTCCTTGGGTTAGCCTTGACTCTTCGGACAAGCCTGGCCTCGGCACGGGTGGAAACTTTCAAAGGCTGTCCAGGCCGTGGAAGGCTAACAGTAGTTCCATAAGCCTTCCACTTCCGGATGATGCTCCCAACAGTGGAGACAGGTAGGCCCAACTCCTTGGAAAGGGTTTTGTACCCCTTGCCAGCCTTGTGACCCTCCATGATCTTGTCTCTGATGGAATGCTCCTTTGTCTTTCCCATGTTGACCAAGTATGAGTGCTGTTCACAAGTTTGGGGAGGGTCTTAATTAGTCAGAAAAGGCTGGAAAAAGAGATAATTAATCCAAACATGTGAAGCTCATTGTTATTTGTGCCTGAAATACTTCTTAATACTTTAGGAGAACCAAACAGAATTCTTGTGGTTTGAGGGGTTGAATAATAAATGACCCTCTGAATAAACTTTTCACAATTTAAAAAAAAAAAATAAAAAAAGAAATAACATTCTTTTTTGCTGCAGTGCATTTCACACTTCCAGGCTGATCTACAGTCCAAATGTCACAATGCCAAGTTAATTCTGAATGTGTAAACCTGCTAAATCTGCAGGGGGTTGAATACTACTTGTAGGCACTGTATTCTTTTACTTTAATTTTGTATATAAGTATAATTAATATTTCTAAACATTCTCAATGAGTTATTTCGTTCTTGAGAAAAATAATTGAACAACAATTTCTAGGTAGGTACACGTGACGGAATGCAATAAAAGCCTTTAATAATGATATGTGCAAATATAGAACTGCATAACAAAATGTTTAGGTTTTTGGCACATTTTTTTTCTATTTTGTTAAGATAAAAATAACAACAAAAAGGAATGAATATCCTCCAAAAATGATTATTACTTACAGCAAAGATGGGCTGCAGTGTGCAAATCGCCCAGGCCAAAAACTAATACTCTACTAGGATACAGCTAAACACCCACTAAGTGGAGGCATCACAGGTGAAGGAGGAGCAAATCACACACACAGCTAGGGTATGTGCGCACATGTGCGTATTACATGCAGTTACGCTGCGTTCTGCACCGCAGCGTAACTGCATGCGTCCTGCGTCCCCTGCACAATCTATGGAGATTGTGCAGGAGCCGTGCGCATGTGGCATGTTAGAACGCAGCGATTCGGCTGCTTGCCGAATCGCTGCGTTCTAAGAAGTGACATGTCACTTCTTTCGTGTGTTCTGCATGCTGTCTATAGGGAGAGGCAGCATGCAGAGCGCACAAATCTGCCGGCACCATGCGCTTCAGAACACAGCTTTTCAGCTGCGCTCTGAAGCGCACATTTTCGGTGCGGTGCAGAGCGCACACGTGCGCACATAGCCTTACATGGAATGGAGGGGGCGATTGCTAGATAATAAAACTGAACACTGATGGCTTGCATAGAGCGCTGTTCACACATGCAGATACACAGTCACAAGCCCGCAGCCTATTAGGTGATGCCCATACTATTAGATCAGGCGGGCTGCCAAGCCGTACTCCATCTGTATACCATACAGGGACAAAAACTCAAATATGCAAGGCCTAGCAGAAAGGAATTGAACAAGAATTGCTAGATAGGTACACGTGACGGAATGCAAAAAAAGCCCTTAATAATGATATGTGCAAAAATAGAACTGCATAACAAAATGTGTAGGTTGTCACATTTTTTTTTCTATTTTGTTAAGAAAATTAAATCCCTATTTACAAAAATGTAAAAAAAAATGTCAGGTAGGAAGACACCCAGAAAGGAAAATGTGGCAAAGCTCACAGTATTTTGTGGAATGTATAACTAATAACAGTTTATTATTAACTGGTATGCAAAATATTGTATATATATTGTAATATTTGTTTACTTTTATTAACCTTATTCACCCCTTTTTCAATAAAGGTTGTAATAAAAAATGCTTTGTTGGTAGGTACATGCCACAAAAGCAAAATGCAGAAACTCTATTGGTGTGGTGTGTATAGTTGGCAAATTCTACAGGTGTGGTGTGTATAGTTGGCAAATTGTACAGATGTGCAAAAAGATAAATGTCTGTATTTTTAAAATAAATTTCTATTTATTTTTTTACCAAAATTCAACGACTCTTTCACAAAAAGGAAGTAATAAGAAATGTCAAGTACATACTAGTGATGGGCGATCCCGAACTGTAAAGATCGGGGATTGTACTGATCACATAGTGATCGTGTACACGATCCCGATCACAAGCTTTCCTGGGAAGCTTGTGCTACAGCTCAGGTCCAGATCGGGTCCAGGGGCTGTAAAAAAAAAAAAAAAAAAAGCACATTATTAAAAAGCATTTTGATCATACTTACAGGTCCGGCGACATCTCCTGCAGACCCGCTATTTCCCGGCCACTGCTTCAGCGTCCGATCATTGCTGTGCCCCCTGGAAAGCACCACTGCCTAAAGGACCTCGCATGACGTCATAGCCATGTGACCAAAATGGTGTACAGACATTGACTTACAGACTGGTCACATGACTATGACATCATAGAAGATACTGGAATTAAGAAAGTGGAATCATACCCTCAGTGTCAGCCTGTGTCTCGCTCTGTAAAGAGCAATGTAGCAGAGCTGACAATGCTCTCTGCTTCTCACACTGTATAGACTGCGTCTGTGCAGAGTGATGACGCAGAGCTGACAATACTCTATCTGTGGATTATGTCGGACTAAGGATTGTTTTATAATAAAGATGGAGTCTCTGAATTTTTTTTTGTTTTGTTTTATTTCTAATAAAAAATGCTTTTCTCTGTGTTATGTTTTTTTTTACTGTTTACTAGAAATTCATGGTGGCCATGTCTAATTTGGCATTTCACCATGAATTTCGGGCTTAATACCATCTGAGAATACAAAGCTGGTATTAACCCTTTTATTACCCAGCATGCCACTGCCATCAGGGCTGCTGGACGAGCCGGGTAAAACGCCTGGAAATGGCACTAAGAAACAATATGCCATTTCCAGGGGCAGCTGCGGGCTGCGGAGAATCCCAGCCCCAGCTGCCTGGCTTTACCTGACTGGCGATCAAAATACGCGGGAGCCCATGCATTTTTTTTTTTTTATTATTTTTTTTGGGTAGAGCATTGTCAGCTTCATCACTCTGTACAGACACAGTCTATAAAAAGTGAGAAGCACGGAAAGCCATATCAGCCCTGCTACATCAAGCAGGCTGACAGTGAGGGTATGACTCGTGCAGTCTCGCATTGCATCACCCCGCACCTGACGCTCTCCGGACAGGAGCGTATCAGCTGCATGGAAATACATGCAACTGACCCGTTGCTGTCAGGAGAGTGTGCACTGTGATGCGACACTCACACAGTAACAATCCAAGTTCAAGTTCAGTTAACAGAACCTGCGAGACGTCATAGCGATGTGACCAGTCTGTAGCCAGTGAGGTAATACAGCATTCACACCTTACTGGTCACATGCAGAAACAGAACTTCCAGGCGGCACACAATCCTTCAAGGTGCATGTGTCCAAGGAAGGCATCCACAGTATAATTAATACAAAGGACCGGCACTCCAAATCTTCTGAAATATTTTTGTAGTTTATTCCATCATATCATACAGGCGTAAATTACGCGTTTCGGCTAATAGTGAGCCTTTTTCACGTAATCCACGGACCTCCAGCGTCGCATCCAGCTCTGCTGCATGCAGGTGACAGGAGCTGCAGCAGACACCGCCGCTCCTGTGACCTCCACGCAGCAACTGAGGTGAGTAGTGCGATCAGCTGAGCTGTCACTGAGGTTACCCGCGGTCACCGCTGGATCCAGTGGTGGCCGCGAGTTACCTGACTGACAGCAGCTGATCGCGCTACTCACCTCATTTGCTGCGTGGAGCTGACAGGAGCGGCAGTGTATTCTGCTGCTCCTGTCACCTGCATGCAGCAGAGCTGGATGCGACGCTGGAGGTCCGTGGATTATGCCGGACATGGAGGGCTTTGTCGGGGTTAATAAATTGGTGATGAGGGACTTTGTTAGTGTTTTTTATTTCTAATAAATTATTTTTTCGGGTGTGTGTGTTTTTTAACTGTCACTTACAGATTAATCATGGAAGGTATCTCGGGGAGACGCCTGACATGATTAATCTAGGACTTATTGGCAGCTATGGGCGGCTGCTGACTGATATTGTTAGGCTGGGGGGCTCCCCATAATGTGGAGCTCCCCATCCTGAGAATACCAGCCTTCAGCCGTATGGCTTTATCTGGCTGGTATTAAAATGGGGGGGACTGCACGCCGTTATTTTTAATTATTTATTTATTTATTTTACTGCACAGTATAGACACGCCCACCGGCTGCTGTGATTGGGTGCAGTGAGACACCTGTCACTCAGCGTGGTGGGCGTGTGTGACTGCAACCAATCACAGGCGCCGGTGGGCGGGTAAAGCAGGGAATACGAGATTGATTAATGAGCGGCCGGCTTTTTCAAAATAGTAAAAGCCGCCGGAGTTTTTATAACAGCCGTGCAGCGCCGCGCCGGGGATCGGGGAACGGTAAGTATGAGAGAGGGGGGGAACTGACCGACAGACAGCAAGAGGGACAGATAAGACAGAGAGACCGACCGACAGACATAGAGACCGACCGACGGACTGAGGGAGAGAACGAAACAGAAAAAGAAAAAAGACCGACATCACATGAAAAAAGCACAAAACGTACAGGGAGCAAACAGAGATGCGTCCGTGTCACTCGGACGTGCGCACAGACCCATTGACTTTCATTGGGTCCGTGCTGCGTGCAGAAAATGGACATGCTTCCGTGCAAAACGCACACAGGTATGGATCACGGACACGGACAAACGGACATGCATCAAAAACGCACGTGGAGCTTTTATCACAAAATAACATTGGTGCACGTTTGGCCGTGTCTCCAGTATACACGGAAACAGACCAAACACGCACGTGTTTCACGGATGTGTGTTTCAGGCCTGACTAGTAGACAAGCTTTCTGCTCTCTAGTGTTCAAAGAATGAAGACAAATTCTACAATTCATAGGTAGGAGAACAAGAAACCAGCTCTCCTTGAGCATTTACTGATTAATCACACTGTTAACACCTCAGCTATCTCTCCCCTCCCCCTAAGAATGGAATCTCTGTATTATTCAAAACTATTTCTCCCACGCTCTATCTTCAGTGCTGCAGTTGTACACCATACTGTCTGAAGTAGTTGTTTAATGTTTTCTCTCCCTATTTGTAATTCTGAGCTGTACACTCTGATGTTCTCTCTATAGCCTGTACTATTCTAATACTCTGCCACATCTTTTATAGTGTCTCTGTTAGTCTCTCCTGATTGGCTGCGTTACATGATGGGACAAGATAGTTGTAAAGTATTATGGGAACGCCCACGCCTGAGCTCAGGAGTCATCTCTAGCTGATTCAAGCATCTAAAATGTGTAAAATGGTGCCTTGATCGAATTTGTTGAGAACTACAAATAACATGAAATTAGACAAGAAGTCAATTTGAATAAAATTGATTTGCTCATTTCTAGTCATTACCTATGATTGGTGCTTAGCTGCCATTTATTTTCTCTGGTATTGGTATTTATAGCTCAAATGTTTTTAGAATAGAAAACCAATCTGTGTCCTGAGTTACTTACAACGTCTACAAGGAGTCTAAGGTACAATCATTGATTGTTCTTGCTCTGGTTCTGGCTAATGATGTCACTTACCTGTGCAGCTTTGTCTCTTCTGATTGGTTGCTGTATATAAACACAAGCTTAACAAAAGCAATACAGAAAGGCAATGAATGAAGAGCTGATATTACAACAATGGAGCGAATTATAAGGCGCAGATTACAAAAATACAGTAAGAAAAATTAGCATGATCTGTAATTGACACACATATACAAAAGTAATACAGGTTTAGTTGGAGGATATTGGAAAATGTGTCTGATTTGTATTGTAACCAGATCAACCACAGTTAAATCTTTCGCAAAATCCACTTGGTAAACTATACTTGATGCAACAAAATAAATGTAACTGTCATCCAAGATATAGCCTAGTAGTAGAAAGGTCAATATCACAGTGTGAAAAGTCTACAAATAGCACAGTCTGCATCCTGTTTGCTAAATATCATCTTCAGAGTGAGCATTGCTTTAAAAGGCTCCAAATGGTTTTACAATCAATAGTAATATACAATATTTGCAGTCCTCTGTGTCTCTAAAATCTGGACAATGAAATCAAGGAAGAAATTTGCTCTACAATGAGATGGCAAGGAAATTCTAGATATAGAAAATAGTTACAGTGAATTGTGTCATGATGTATTTTTACAAATAAATATCTTAATAAAGTTATCACAACCCAGGTGATTGATTCTCTTATATAAAGTGGTACTGTTGACAGAGGAAGTGGCGAGCTTGTGCATGTCAGCTTCAAGGAATGAGCGAACCAGTGGATTTTTAAGTTTGCTGAACCAGCATGGACTAAAATTAAAATCAGGTTCGGCAGCCGAACTTGACCCTGAATTTGAGCACGTTCGCTGAACCCCATACAAGTCTAAGGTACCCAAACTTATGTTTTATAAAATGGTGTTAGTAAGGGCTAGAGGGGACTGCAAAAGAGAGCAGGACAATTATACTTACTGAACTTCCCCATGGCTGTAACACTGCTCCCATATCCAATTATTAGCTCTGATGCATATTTACTGCTTCCCTCTCCCACCTTCAGTCCCAGTGTCTGTGATTGGTTGCAGTCAGACTACGCCCCCACCCCCGAAAAAGCAACTTTAATTGGTTGGAATAACACACACTGTCTACGTCCCTATAGTTGTGTAAAAATAGATTTATAAAAATTACGTAGGATCACGCATATTGTGATACCAAGTGCATTTAAAGCAGATAGCTATAGCCCGCAGCCCCCAGCCATGTTCGCTATTTTGGGTGTGAATTCAAATATGAGGGAGCAAATGCAGATTTCTTAAATTATTTAAATACATAATTTTAAAAAACAATGTGTGGTTCCCCAGATTTTTATTACTGTGCCTCCTCAGTCTAAAAATAGCAGCCTGGAGCTGCCCAGAATTGTAGCATTCATTAGATGTGATAATTAAGGCGTTTTTACCAAGCTTATCCCGATTGCCCTCGGGAGGTGGCAATTGGGATCATATAAGGAGCTAATGACGTGTGATTTGTTAAAAATCAGAGTTGCCTCTAAACCCTGGATTAGTAATGGGTAGGGGTCTATGAGACCCCCCCATTATAAATCCTGTAAGTAAAAATAAATACAAAACAAAAAAATGCTTTATTTAAATAAAAGAAACAAAAATACCCTCTTTCTCCAATGTATTAGTCCCAAAACACCCATGGCCGGTGTAATTCACACCATGACATCCCACAACGATCCCGAGTCTGGTACGTACTGAAGTTGTAGAGTGCAGGCATATTAGAAAACAAGCTTGCTGTGGCTTCAGGAAAACACTGACACTGAGCCACAGTTCTGAGCAGTGACATCACTGAGTTTACCTGTGGTCACAGCTGGAGGTTCCCATGGTACCTCAGGTGAAGTCATTGAACTCAGTGACCTCACTTCAGGTGAACTCATTGAGTTGAATGAGACCTGCATCTCCTGGCAGCAACAGTGGTGTTTTTTTGCTAGGAGATGCAGATTAGGTGCTGAAATTTATGCATCAAATACCTGCACCAAATCTGAATCTTCTGGCAAAAAACGCAGTTTAGGTGTGGTTTTCAACCAGGAGATGCAGATTTGGTGCTGAAGTTTATACACCATATTCTTGCACCTAGTTTGCATCTCCTGGCAAAAAATTGCATCAATACCGCCTCAAAACCACATTGCATTTGATGCATTTTTTGACAGAAGATGCAAATTTGGTGCTGGAATATGGTATCTAAATTTCAGCACTAAATTTGCATCTCTTGGCAAAACAAAGCGATTTTCTACGAGGAGACAAAGGTCTAATTGCTCAGTTCACCTGAGGTGAGGTCACTGAGAACAATGAGGTCACCTGAGGTCACTTTGCCTGCAGTCACAGGTGAAGTACCACAAATTGGAGAAAGAGAGTGTTTATTTTTTGCTTTTGTATTTTATTTCAAAAAAAGGATTTGTTTAGTGTTTGTGTTTTTTTTTATTTTATTTACAGGGTTAGTAATGGGGGGGATGTCTCATAGACGCATCCCATTACTAATCTAGGGCATAATTGCAGCTGTGAGCTGTCATTAACCCCTTATATCACCCCGATTGCCACCGCACCAGGGTAATTGGGATGAGCATGGTAAATTTCCGGAATCGTGTATTGATGCGGATTTTTTTGCCAGAAGATGCAGGTTTGGTGCAGGAACTTGGTGTGTGAATTTCGGCACCAAACTGCATCTTCTGGCATAAAATTCCACAGTTTAGGTGCATTTTTTTTGCAATGAGATTCAGATTTGTTGCAGAAATGTCTGAACCAGTTTTCTGCACCAAATTTGCATCTCCTGGTAGAAAACCGCACTGAAATGGCATCAAAACTGCAGTTTTTATGTGGTTTCTTGCCAGGAAATGCAGATACGGTGCTGGAATTTATACACCAATTTCCTGTACCAAATCTGCATCTCCTGGCAAAAAAACACATCAAAACCGAATAGCATGTTGAAGCGTTTGTTTTTTTTGTTTCCCTGCAAATGCAGTATTGGTGCAGGAATTTGGTGTATAAATTCCAGCACCAAATCTGCATCTCTTGGCAAAAATATGGGGTTTTCTTCCAGGAGATACAAGTCTCATTGAGTTCACCTGAGGTCAAAGGTGGGGTATCATGGAAACCTAGTGTTCACAAAAGCAAAAAATTGGATCCAGCAGAGTTTATAACACAAAAGAACCAGGAGGGAGAGTTAGAATATAAACTGGCCCTAAATAAGCCCTAATAGGAACTCTCCCTACCTAGCAATGGAGGGTATGACGCCCTAAAGGTTCTGGCACCCCCATTCACTGACGGGAAACCGTATAAAGCCCTGTTCAGCCCTGCACAGACCAAGAAATCACATCAAAAGAATAAACAAAAGACCACCATCTAAATAGATGGAAGGTCAAAAAAACTTATCTGGTAAATTTTCAAAGACAATGTCCCAAAAACATAATACCCTCTTGCACCATTTATCTGACATCTCAGGGGTATCTTTGAATTGGCTCCAGAATCCCTGACTGTCCCCTGATGAATCCAGGCTACAAAGCTGGACAAAGCTGTTATCAGATAAGTTTTGTTGACTTTCCATCTATTTGGATGGTGGTCTTTTGTTATGTTTTTTGGGACAGTTTTTTGCTTTATTTGGAATAAAAAAAATGTCTGTGTTGTTTTTTTTTTACTGTTTACTAGAAATGAATTGTGGCGTGACACCATGAATTTCGGGCTTAGTACCATCTGAGAATACAAAGCTGGTATTAACCCCTTTATTACCCAGCATGCCACCCGGCACAAGGGCTGCTGACGAGCCGGGTAACGCGCCTGAAAATGGCGCTAAGAAACAACACGCCATTTCCAGGGGTGGCTGTGGGCTGTGTAGAATCCAAGTTCCCAGCTGTCTGGCTTTACCTGACTGGTGATCAAAATACAGCAGGAGCCCATACATTTCTTTTAAATTATTTTTTTAATTAAAAAAAAATGAATGGGCTTCCCTGTATTTTGATCGTCAGTCAGATAAAGACAGACAGATGGGGTGGTAGCCTGTAGCTGTCCGCTTTACCTGCGCTGAGAATCAAAAATACCACGGAGCGCTACGTCATTTTTTAAAATTATTTATTTTTATGCAACTATATATTCTGTACATTATATAGTTTTATATATGACGTATTTTGATTCTCAGCGCACATAAAGCAGATGGCTAAGGGCTAGCACTCCCATCTGCCTGGCTTTACCTAGACTGGCAATCAAAATCCAGGGAAGCCCTTTTTTTAAAAATTTTTTTGCCAAAAAACAAAAAAAATGACGTGGGCTTTACTACATTTTTGTATGCTAGCCAGGTACAGCATGCAGGTATGGGCTGCCCCTAAAACCCAGCTAGCTGCCTATTTGTACCCAGCTGGGAACCAAGAATATAGCAAAGCCCTTTTTTTAATTATGTCATGAATTTCATGAAATAATAAAAAAAAAACATGTGGGCTGTGCCCAATTTTTGTGTCCAGCCAGGTACAACTAGGCAGTTGGGGATTGGAGTCTTCAGCGCAGGGTGGCCCAAGCTTTCTAGGCTTCCCCCGCTGTGAATTGCAGTCCGCAACCACCCCAGAATATGATGCTTTGACAGAAGCACCATCTTCTGGCGCGCTAACCAACTCTTCCAGCGGCCCTGGTGTCCAATAGCACGCTGGGTAATAAGGGGTTAATACCAGCTTTGTTATACCAGCTGGTATTAGTCCCGAGATTCTTAATGTCAAGCCAAGTTTGACCGAGCCATTAAGAATCTCCAATAAAGAGATAAGAAAAAAAAACACACAGAGAAAAAATACTTTATTACAAATAAATACACAGACACACTTAGGGACTCCATCTTTATTACTGTCCCTCACCCCTCCACGATCCTGGTCTTCTGTCACCGATCTAGCTCTGCTATATCAGAGAGCACTGGGGAGAAAAAGAATGCTTCTGCTACTTGTGCTGTCTAATCACTCAATGAGTGAGCAGAGACTGCTGGTTGGTAAGTAGTGACGTCACCGTTTCCATAGTAACCTAACGAGCGGGTTACTATAGCAACGGTGGTCTACGATCACCTGATTTCCGGCGCCGCTATTCACCGGCTGTGGCAGCTAATCCTGCATGTGGGCTGGCTATAAAGAGAGCCAACATGCAGGGAGGGGGAGCCGAGCATGTGCCCGAGCATATCGTCGGTACTTGGAGCTCGCCGAGTATCTCAAGTACTGAGATGCTCGGGTGAGCACCGAGTACCGGTGAGCATGCTCGCCCATCCCTATCCACTGACACTACAGGACCTTGCATGATGTCATAGCCATGTGACCAGTATGTAGCCGATCAGGTAATACAACATTCACACCTGAATGGTCACATGGTTATGACGTCACGAAGGTCCTTTTAGTCAGCGGTGGTTACCAGGAGGGCACAGCAATGATCGGACTTGGAAGCAGAAGTGGCGGGAGACAGTCTGCAGGACGCATTGCGGGACCATAAGTATAATGACAATGTTTATTATTAACTATATTCTTTATTTTACAGCCCCTCCCCATCCCATAACTGTAAAGTCAAAAACTGGTGATTGGACACAAGATCGTGTTATCTCGATCCCAATCTCTTTACAAAACGATTGGGCGAGTCTCCCAACCATCGGGGGGGATCAACCATCACTACACAACAATCAAAAGGAGAGAAAAGAAACTGCAGCATCCAAAACGCGATAATGATTCATGTAAAAATCTGCATTTAAAAGAGCAATAAATACAATTCAAGTAACCTAATAGGTGCAAAAATGCTGCAGAGAATCAGGAACATCAAAAACTTTCCAAAAACTCATCGAGGGAATGTAGGCTTAAAATGTTATAGATAGATATTAAAGAAATATACCATGGACAAAACATAAAGCTCACCTTCTCCTCCCACTCACTGTGCAGTAACCTTTGCACATGAAGCAGAGCATGCCCACACCTCTCTTAAAGCAACAGGTGCCTGCTTTAAAAATTAAAGGAAAAAAAATGGATGTCAGATGCATATATGTAAAGTATATATGTATATTGTACTATAAATTATGATTTAGGTATGTTAAGCTTGCCTAAATCATAATTAGGCATGCTCTGATGAGTTAAATATTTGGTTAGAAATGTACTTAAAAATAATATTTTTTAATACAAAAGTTGCTTTACTTAGTAATAATATCAAAGTAGTTGTTATCAATTCCTATCAATTAGACTACATCGTGCAGAACTGGAGGTGTAAAGTTGAAGTAAAACTGAAGAAGTAATAGCCAGACCAATAATTACAATAACTTTATATGGAGAACAAACCACATGATTGCTCTTACATTACGCTCCTACAGCCTGGAAAGGTTACTACACATGGATGATTCTCTCTGATTTACTGTAGCATTATAAGTAAAGTCAGGGCGGCTGTAAATGGTTAAGTGTAAAATAGATGGCTTTTATTTATTCTGACTGTGCACTTGTTTTTCTTGTCTGCTAATAACATTAAATTTAAATCAGCTAATTGCAATTAGAACTCTTTTTGGTGTGTTCTCCTGGCTTAGAAATGAATGCAGCTAATATAACTTTCTTGATTTCTTGTTAAATGAATTATTCATAACCTGCTGATTTGAACATTACATTTGTTTGCTTGTGCAGGCAGAAAAATCTATTTTTTAATGTAAAATCTCTGCTTATACTAAATTTCAATGATAAAGTAAATTCTACAAATGCTTGTCTAAAAAACTTTTCTTAGCTTGTGTAATGGCGGCTATACACGTCCTGACTGGGCAGCCATGTACCACAATACTACTATGTATAGGGGAAAGCCGAGTTTAAGGGCTCTATCGGATAGCAGTCACTCCAATGTTACAGTATGGTGCTGTGCGAGCAGCTTTTTTTCTCATACCGATTTGTATGCCGCGCACTCATTCAACTCAATGGGGAACTCAGATGTAAGTCAACTGCAGTTCAATATATTCCGACACAGAAAATGGAGAAGATGGAGAAAGTAAGTTCTATATCTTCTCATCACCTGTGCTTTTATTTTTGTATGCACACTGAATGACACTCAGCTCAAACTCAGAGCAGAGTATAATTTACATAATCGAGATTATTTTCTCTCAAGAGAGAATATACACTAATGTGAGACAGCTATACCAGTTGGTTATTTCTGACAGTTCCATAATAAATTAATATATTGCAGGTTAAGCATGCGCAACTTTGAGCATGCTCAATTCAAGTCACGCAGCCCTATTCTCTTTTAGAGGGCTCTTCTCCACTTGCGATTTCTATGTGCGAGTGCGATCTGATAAAAAATCGGATTGCACTCGCACCAGTGTTAATCAATGAGGCCGTGTCCTCTTGCTAAATTTTTACCGGCACGACTCATGCTCTCGGTGAAATCGCAGCATGCTGTGATTTGCACCGAGTCTCAGCTGTCGCACCCCCATGCAATCCTATGGGAGCGGGAAAAAAGTCAAAATCCGGGTGGCATGCGCATGTCATACAGATGGCATACACATGTCACACGGATCCTTGACACTTGCATACCGTGTCAGACTGGCTACTGGAGGAATCTCCAGTAATACCAGGCCTGGCCACGATTACATGCACTGAACTCCGGAGCTGTCACCTGAGCTCCAGAGTGCAGCCTGAACAGCGAGCGCCGAGTGATTGATTCCCCAGCGATTGCTGTTCAGTTCAGCACAGCTGCGAACAAAGCGGGCTGATCTCCGGAGCTCAGGTGACAGATCCGGGGTTCAGTGCAGGTAACCGCGGCCAGGCCTGGTATTACTGGAGATTCCTCCGGTAGCCAGTCTGACGCGGTATGCATAAACACTCACATAGGACCCGCATGACGCTCGCATGTCATACGGATGCTATGTGAGGAAAAAACCACATACCGTACCCAGACCACACGCAGGACATACACAGGACACTCGACTCACATTTTGAGCTGAGTATCGCTGTGATTTTTAAAACGCAAGTGGAGAAGAGCCCATAGATAGGGTATAACTTTCAAATGGGGGCCTATAGGGCAGCATGATTGCTCAGTGGTCAGCACTGTTGCTTTACTGCACTGGGTTCCTGAGTTTAAATCCCATGAAGAACAACATCTGTATGTACACTGGTGTTTGCATGGGTTTCCTCCCACACTCAAAAGAACATACTAAAATGGAATTTAGATTGTGAACCCTGATGGGAACAGCGATGATATTCTCTTTAAAGTGCTGCAGAACATGATGGTACTATATAAGCAAGGCATAATCAAAATACCCCTATGAAGTAAAGCTATTTTAAGCTCTGGTGTTGCACGTTTGTAAGAGCAGTGTAAAAAAAAAGAATTGCTTTTCACTGTGTAGTGACTAGGTTCCATTAGCATGTTTTATCTATGACGAGATAAACTTTTCTAATTACCATAATTGTCTAATTTGTGCATAACCATAAAGGTCCAGTCACACTAAGCAACTTACCAGCGATCCCAACAACGATAGGGATCGCTGGTAAGTTGCTAGGAGGTTGCTGGTGAGCTGTCACACTGCGACGCTCCAGCGATCCCACCAGCAACCTGACCTGGCAGGGATCGCTGGAGCGTGGCTACACGAGTTGCTGGTGAGCTCACCAGCAACCAGTGACCAGCCCCCAGTCTCCTAGTTACAGCACACATCAGGTTAATTAACCCGATGTGTGCTGCAGCTAAATGTGCACAGAGCAGGGAGCAGCGCACACTGAGCGCTGGCTCCTTGCTCTCCTAGTTACAGCACACATCGGGTTAATTGCCTGATGTGTGCTGCAGCTACATGTGCACAGAGCAGGAGCCGGCACTGACAGTGAGAGCGGGGGAGGCTGGTATCAAAGGTAAATATCGGGTAACCAAGGACAGGGCTTCTTGGTTACCCGATGTTTACATTAGTTACCAGCCTCAGCAGAAGCTGGCTCCCTGCTCACTGCACATTAGTTGTTGCTGTCTCGCTGTCACACACAGCGATCTGTGCTTCACAGCAGGACAGCAACAACTAAAAAATGGCCCAGGACATTCAGCAACAACCAACGACCTCACAGCAGGGGCCAGGTTGTTGCTGGATGTCACACACAGCAACATCGCTAGCAACGTCACAAAAGTTGTTCGTTACCAGCGATGTTGCTAGCGATGTTGCTTAGTGTGACGGGGCCTTTAGTCTATAATATTAGTTTCACTTAGTTAAATAACATGACTATATTAGTATGTTTGTATGATTTAAATGAGTTCGCGGGACTAAAAATTAGCAAACGTGTTTGTTTCGCGTTTGTCAATTTCAAATTCAGTATGAACATTTCCCTATCTGGTTTTAGGTCATGTACACAAGCATTTTTGGGAAAACCCAGTAACGATCAGCTTTTCTAATAACATGTGATGCTTTTGGATAGGATTGAGCTGCTGTATGATGTACAGGGGTACGTGTTTAATGACTTAATGACTGGAGAGGGTGGGGAGAGGCCAGAGGAGTGGCACGGCACATTTTATTTTTCTTACCTTTATTTGTGGATGTTTCTGCAGCCAATTATGGCACAAAAAACATCCTCACGGTTCAGACACTATTGCTTGTGTTATTGGTTGCCTAAGTCACATGTGCGGTTCCATAGTCTATAGAAGCCACTGGCTGGGCTTATCATTATCCGCGCTATTCCCAGCTGCTTGCCATCCACACTGTACTACAGAATCTTTACTCATACGGGGAGTGCCTTTTAGCTACCTTACAAGCAAGCGGCGGTCTGAACCCCTGCACAGTTCCAAGTCAATCTTCAAGGCTGAGAATACAGAAATAAGACATCAGGAGTATAAAGATTTCAGTAAGAAATGTAAATAAAAGTAAAGCTTGCAAAGGTAGCTACAAAAACAAATATCACCAGCGAGAATAAAATGAGTCCCCAAAAAATGTGTGAACACATCAATGCCAAAAAGAAAAAAAAAACAGATGGCATAAACCCCTTTAAAAGATGATAATAACAAGATAATTATAGACAAAGAAAATGCTAAGATATTAAACAGGCACTTTTCATCCATGTTCACCATTAAACTGACTGTGTCAGGGATCATTCAAAAAGGCATAAATCAAAGTTCACCACTTAATATAGCTAGTTTAACACAAAAAAATGTATGCCTGTATCTGAGCAAAATAAACATTGACAAACTCCCCAGGCCAAGTGGCATTCATCCACAAATATTGAGGTAATTAAGCTCAGTTATTGACAGACTGCAGTATATCAACGTCTTAGACTCTCTTGTAACAGGGTTAGTGCGATAGGACTGGAGGATGGCTGATGTGTTTATCAATTTTTAAGAAAGGTAAGAAGGTGGATCCAGGTAACTACTGATAAGTCTAACATGAGTAGTTTGCAGGATTTTGAAGGCATTATAAGACATAACCTGCAGAAACATATTGCAGAGAATAATATAATAATATTAAAATAAAATTTATAAATGTATATATTATATTTTTTTATAATAATAAAATAATAATAGTATAATAACGAACAACCAACATAGATTCATAAGACGTGTCTAACCAACATAATTAGTTTGTATGAGGATATAAGTTCAAATCTGGATGTTGGTAATGCAGCTGATGTGATTTATCTGGACTTTGCAAAAGAATTTGATACCGTACCAAATAACAGCCTTCTACTGAAGCTCCAGAAACAGGGACTAGGGGAAACAATATGCAGTTGGGAAAGGAACTGGCTAAAAGACAGGAATAAAAAGTCGTCATAAATGGTACATTCTCTACATGGGCTATAGTCAGCAGAGGGGTGCCACAGGGATCTTTGTTAGGCCTGATTTATTTTAATCTCTATATTAATGATCTTGTGGATGGGATTAATAGTATAGTATCAGTCATTGCTGATGAAATTAAACTATGTAGGATATTAAACACATTGACAATACAATGTCAATACAATATTCCAAAATGATCTGATTAAAATGTCTGAATGGACAGATACTTGTCAAATGAGATGCAACATTGATAAATGTATAGTAATGCACCTAAGATGGACTAATCCTATTGCTGCAAACACATTAAATGGAAAATAAACTTGGGAGCACAGAATAGGTGAAGGACGTCTGGTTACAAGTAAGCTGGGCAGAAGTACTTAATTTCAAGTAGTGGCTGCAAAGGCAAACAAGATTTTAGGGTGAATAATAAGAGAGGTAAATTCCTGTTATCCTATCATATTCTGATCTACAAATAACTGGTAAGGCCACATCTAGAATGTGGGATCCAGTTTTGGGCTGCATATTTTAAACAGTATATTTAGACGTTAGAGTCAGTTCAATGGCGGATAACTTTATTATTACAATGGATTGAAGGCCTGCCATGGGATGAGAGATTGGAAATTTTGAGCTTCTTTAACTTACAGTATGTATAAATACATGTGTGTTCAATACAAAGGACTGGCACATGACTTATTTTTTCCAAACAGCATACTAAGGACCATGGGGCACTCATTAAAGGTGAAAGAAATGTGATTCTGCCAACATAATAGGAAAGGGTTCTTTACAGTTAAAACAGTGAAACTGTGGAATGCTCCACCACAAGAGGTAGTAATGTATGACACTATAACAGATTTTAAAAAAGGGATGGATGATTTCCTCAGTACACATAACATTGTGGGTTATAGATAATCTAGTCACAAAAAATGTATAATTGGTGGAGGAAGGCTGAACTGGATGGAACTAGGTCTTTTTTCATCCTATGCAACTATGTACAGTGATGAGCAAAAGGGTGACAATGTTTTGAACGTTTGACTTTCAGGCTCCATATCTCACCATCCACTACATCTTTGAGTGTAAGAATACCTTCATTTTATAGACAATAATCTTAGCTATTTCATAGATAATTTTGTCTCACAACTATTTAACATATGATTAGTTATGCAGATTCTTGTCATGTTAATGGATTGTTACTGTTTTGCGCCTGGTGTTTGAAATACTTTTTATTCCTGTATTCTACAAATTATAACTTATTCTCACATTCCCTAATAGTTCAGTGCTTTATTAGGTTGATTCCCAAATGAAAGGTCACTTGTTCGAATCGAGGAGCAGTCATAAAAAAGATTGACCAAGAAAAGAAAACCAGCATCACCTAGCTAATTAGTATCAGTCTCTCGGCCATGAAAATTGCCAAACCACATCATGTGAGTGCTATGACAGTTGAAAGAATGTAAAATTAAGTCTGTCTGGCTCAACAAACTCAGCAGTTACATAAGTCTGGAATGGTGGTCTAAAAAAGGTGAAGAAGCCTACACTTCCATATAATCATCAAAAGTGTTGGCTCGAGTTTGCAAAGTAGTACAAAAATTAGATAGTAGAAGACTGGAAATGGGTAATTTAGAGTGATGAGATAAAAGTCAATAGACTAGGCTCTGATGGGTGCCAATGCATATGTTAGAAACAAGGGAAAAAGGGGCAAACAGATCCAAAATCATAAGAAACTGTCAAATTCAGGGTAGAAAGCCTGATGATAAAGAGTTACTTCACAGCCAAAAGCGTTGGATACTTAACCAGGATCAATGATGGTCACAATGCTGACTATATGTGTGTATCCTACAAGATTAGTTACTTCATACAGTCGAGTACTATGAGTTTCAAAGGATGACATAGCGTTCCAGCTGGAGAATGACCTGAAGCATACATCAAGATTGCAAAAAAAAAATTGGTTCATTGATAATGAAGTAGAGGTGCTGGATTGGCTTCCACAGTCTCCAGTCCCCAGACTTCAATGCAATTGAACACTTGTATGTAGACTTGAAGAAAAGCTGCATAGATACCCAAGAGAGTTGACCAGTATGCATCAACATTGAGAACATATAGAAGAGACCTGGGATCAGATTTCAGTTGAGAGATGCTTGAATCTTTTAGAGAGCATTCCCAGAAGGATTCCGGTGTAATACCCTTACTCGTGTCCCCTGCGCTATCCAGCCCCTCTCCTAGCAGGGATGCCAACAGTTTCACCTTCTGGATGCATTGCTCTGTCCCCCATCCCTGCTGTTCTCTCCCGATGCCAGCACATACTGCACAGGTCTTCTTGGAGTGTCACATGCAGACACGCCCCTTTTCTTAAAGTGCCAGTATGGACTAACCCTGACGTACCTCTCAGCAATAAGCTGAGATAAGATATTTATGGTAACCGCCCCTTAAGGAAGGTGGCTGGACAACATGGTCTATACATTGCTAGCTCTTATGTCCCTTGTTCTGCCACTGCTGTTACTGTGCTGTGTGCTGTATACATGATTTGTAACTGTGTTCTACTGCATGTCAAGTCCACTGCTGCTGCAATTACCCATACTGACTGCTGCCACCACAAGCCACCCAGTCTGGCTGCACCTGTGATATCGGCCACTGCTCCTGCAATTATGTACACTGGCCGCTCCTACGATACCAGCCACTGCTGCAACTATCCTGTCCAATCACTGCTTCTATGTCCATCCATATCAGCTGAACCTGCGATACTTGTCACTGCTCTTATTATCAGAGTTTGTGTCCTTATCTGAGGTTTTACCTGCCGAGATACTGTGAACCCCTGGGGCTGCCCTTGTTGTTTTTTTGGGTACCTACCAGCGTTTAGCCTATCTCCACCACCTGTGTCTTTAGTAAAGATTCAATAGCCGTTCAGGTAAGTGATCGGTGCTTTGGTCCAGTGGATTCATTAACCCCTTGCTCGCCCTGTGAGCAGTACATCATGCAGTGTGGAAATCTGAAATTGGATTTACAAAATACTAACAAAATAAAAATTAAAATTTAGATTTTTAGGAGCAAAATAGTAACAATGCAGCAATATGAAAAGACTCTGCTTTACTAATTATATGATAAATAAAAGTCAAATTTATGTATGAGATAGCGAAGATCATTGTCTATAAAATGAAGGTAGTCTCATGCTAAATGCTATAGTGGATGGTGAGATATGGAGCCTGAAAGTCAAAAGTTTAAAAAAACTGTTACCCTTTGCTTGTCAGTGTACCATCAGGCAAAGATTGGTCTATCAGTGTTAAAGCTATAAAGAAATTTTACATAAAATATATTTACCGGTATTAGTTGTTTTAAAAAAAATAGTAAAGTACAGTTAATACAGATGAAAAAAGTTCTTCAAGTTCAACCAAAAACTATTAGCTTCCTGACAACGCCAATGATGCATTTAATTCCAATATATCGAGGGCAGACGAAAGAGAGACAGACACACTGTCCCTCATTTAAACTAGTACATTAAGCTCAAATGTTAAGGATTTATGGGATAAGTAGGTGGGTAAATAACCTACATTTGTGTTCTACAAATTTAAGAACATATTATAGCTGAAATGAAGCCGAGCTTTGCTTCCTCCAGGCGGTGGCAGTAGAGTATCATTATCAATAAGAATTCATTTTTCCATACTAGAGCATGACATTTACAAAAATGCAGGGTGCTGAATTCTACAGCAGTGAAAAACAACAGTGAAACAAAAAAAAAAACATGTCAGAAACAAAACAATTTGTAAAACTGAACAGCTTTCCAATACAGTTTTTCATGTTCCTCCTGATTTGCAAATGTTTCTTTTAACTTTTTAAATGAACAGGAAGGAGCAATATATAATAAATGACCTTTGTGTAATGATGGGTAAAATTATGTTATTGCCTTAATACTACTAACAGTAAATTATTTCTGTTTCAGGATAGTCTGTAAAAGTATTTCCTACAAATTGGCAAAATAACATTTACATTTAACAGAAGTGGGTAGCAGTCTCCAATATGCATTCCTACAGTGCCTTGAAAAAGTATTCATACCCTGAACCTTTCCACATTTTTTCACATTACATTATTTTAACAGGATTTTCTGTAATATAGTAACACTAAATAGCAAGTATTTGTAAAGTGTAAGGGAAATAATACATGGCTTTCAAAATATTTTTAAAAATATAAATCTGAAAATTGTGCCACGCATATGTATTCAGCCCCCTGTAGTCTGATATTACTAATTAAAATCCTTAGTAACCAATAGCCTCCAGATGTCACCTAATTAGTAAATTGTGTCCACCTGTGTGTAACTTATTCTCCGTATAACTACAGCTGTTATGTGCAGACCTCAGAGGTTTGTTTGAGAACAATAAAGATCAAACAGCATCCTTAAAACTTAAGAACGCATTAGATAGGTGCATAATTAAGTTGTGGAAAAGTGAAAACTGATGTTAGGTTGCAAACAAATTATCTAAAGCTCTGAACATCTCATGGAGCATGGTTCAATCCATCACCCAAAAAAAAACTGTGGCCTCATTTAAAACCTACCAAAACATGTCAGTCTACCTAAAATGTCATCCCAAGTAGTGAAGACACTAATTAGAGAAGTATCTAATTTCTGTCTCCTTTATGTGAGCCCGGGTGGGGCTGTCTTATATTTACACCACTGAACTTCTAACTGCCCAATGCTATCTTCTCTTGTTCAGTCTCTGTGCTACCTGCTCCTGCTTTGCTTGTTTTACTCCTTTTTTGTAACCATGGCTCAATTCCTTACCATTTATTTCAGTTTTTGTACAATTCTTCACTGTCCACTTTTATAGTTTCACCCGCCTGGTTCTAACCAATCTAACTAAACATCCCTGCCAGCTTGCACAATGAGCCAGCAGCTGACTCCGTGTCCCAATCCCATGTTGTCCAAAGCCTTGTTCAGGAGTTAAAAAATGGAGGCCATAGCAACTCCTGGTATTCAGTTGTCATTACTCTGTTTAGGGATTCAATCCAGTGACCAGTGTCACCAGGCTATAGTCACTTCCATTGTTGTTGCAAGACTGGTCCCTTTATTTGCTGGGCTATTGCTTTTTGTTTCGTTTCCAAATACTGCTGTTTCCCATTGTCCTTGTTCTCCCTTCTGGCTCTCTCCTCTCAAGGTATTTTTCATTTTCCAATTTTGGTCTGTCCTATTACATTCTGGTTTTGGTGATATATGTTCACCTTTCACTGCACTTCCTTGCTGGCTATATCTCTAGGTGGATTTGTGTCTCGGAGTTCCATTCATTTAGCATAGGGGTTTACCTATTAATAAACACCAGTTGTGCTCTGCTGTTAGTCGGTTTGTTTTCTTTCCCAGCACATATTTCTTTCACCTTATATACGGTAAATATGTTTTTAGTTTCTATGTGTGGGTTTTTGTTTCTTCCTGTACACCTTCCTCACCCCTTGTAGTCAGTGTGTTGTGTTCTTTCCTGTGGTCCTTCCGGAGTTGCAAGAAACTCTTCAACAGCTTTTTAGGAGTCAGGTCCAAGGTGGTATTTTTTTGTTGTGCAGCTAGGGTTTTAGTAGTCTGTATAGGGATCAGTTGGGTGCAGGTGTGTCGTCTACATGGAGCAGGTCCTTTTCTGTTACCCAAGTGTGAGAGTGTTTATGGTCATAACACCAGTAAGTGGCATCACTTACACAAAGTCTGTCCAAGGTAAAGCTGCCAAGTGACCACTGACAACAGTTATGTTTACTGACTTTGATTTTTGTTTCTTGCTCTTCTCAATCATCTGACTCAGCTTATTTGATACCTGTTGCTGTCCCTGGACTGACGTAATCCTCCTTTTACATGATGATTCATACTCTGTACTCCTGGTTCTGACATTGACTATCTCATGGCTTTGTCTGTGACTATTGCCTTGTTTCTGCTTTCTCTGATTTTGACCCATCAGTGGTAATTCCAGATCCTTAGCGGGGGGATATTCATAGTCTGTCTGGGGAAGCACTATTAAGAGCTGCCAAGTTTCCACATACAGTTCAGCTTCTTAATATCTTTAGGCAAATAGAAATTAAGAATGACATTACACTTTGGTGTTGCCTAGATAATTCACCTCTTCCACACATCTGCCACTCACTTACTGTGCATGTAAGGTCCAGGTGTATAGAGAGGATTTAGAATTCAGGCCTACACCATACATAGCAGATTCCCATTTTATGTTATATAGTTAGCACCTGCCTCTAACAGCAGTGATTGGTGCTAGCTCTGATCACTGTTATTTAATCACTTAAATACCGCTGTTAATCTTTGACAGTAAGTGTGGGCTGCTGGTTGGGGAATGCAGATGGCACTGACAATGACAGCCAGATGTCTACTAAAAGCACAAGTTCTCATACATAAAGAATGAACATGGGTTTTTATTGCATTTCCAATTCATAAAAGTAGTAAACATGCATGCAATCCATGCATGATTTTATCAATAAAGTTTGTCAACACTCAGCAGACTTGAAAGATTCCAAAAAAGTGATTTTATTTGAAACTTGACATACCAAAAACAAAAAAGCCAGGGAAAAACATAAAAAAAGAATGCAAAAGACCCACTCAAGAGAACAAAAAGAAAAATGCAAGCAAACTAGTTTAGCTTATTGGCACAGAAAGGCTGCAGAAAATCCGCAGCATCAACATTTCATCAAATACTTATTGTGGAAACTGAGCTTTAAAGATGTCCAGTGTTACAATAAACACTGCACTATAGACTAGTACTCCCAGCGTCATAAGGTTGCTTCATCATTGCAAGATCGGGTCACAGTAGCATGACACTCAGCTCACGCTCGCAGCAAAGCCGAGCATATGTGCATATATGCATTAGCATATCGCATCCGTTGCCACACGCTAATGTGACTCCAGTCTAAAGCCTGCTTTAGACACTGCAATATATCTTACAATGTGTCGGCGGGGTCACGTCGTAAGTGACGCACATCCGGCATTGTAAGTTACATTGCAGTGTGTGACAGGTACGTGCGATTGCGATTGAACGGTAAAACGTTTATCGCATACATATCGTACCTGTCTCTAGAATTGCACGTCAGATTGTTCATCGTACCTGGGGTAGCACACATTGCAGTGTGTGACACCCCGGGAACGATGAACAGATCTTACCAGCGTCCTACGGCTCCTGGCCCACAATGCGGAAGGAAGGAGGTGGGCGGGATGTTTACGTCCCGCTCAGCTCCGCCCCTCCGCTTCTATTGGCCGGCTGCCGCGTGACATCGATGTGACGTCAAACGTCCCTCCCACTCCAGGAAGTGGACGTTCGCCGCCCACATCGAGGTCATATGGACGGGTAAGTACGTGTGACGGGGGTTACTCGTATGTGCGGCACGTTCAACAAATTGAACGTGCCACACATACGATGGGGGCGTTGCAAATCGCATACAAAATCGTATGCGAAATTGCAACGTGTAAAGCAGTTGTACATCAATTGTCCAAATTCTATGACCCTCATACTCAGGTTTTACACCAAAAACACTTTATAGCCACAAGAACCATTAGGGACGGTGTTTAACCTAAAAAGCTAGACTTTATTTCTTCATATAAAAAAATATATATATTAACAATTACATGTGTCAAGCAAGGTTGTAATCACACTGGACATGTCAACATACTCATATTATACCAGTAACTCCACATTACCGCAACTACCACTGGAGGAAAATACTGTTTGTGTAACTAAACTCAATCAAGTCACTGTTACAATTTTCCCTGGCATCTATATTCCGATTTTCACAATTACAATTAATTCTACCTGAACAATTCTGAAAGATACCAACAACAATGAAAGTGAGACCTGGATGATTACTTTGCCAGCAGGGTAACTCCCAGTAACCGGGCGTCCCCGCTGCCAGACATTGTTTCCCCAAAAGGATTAATGCAGCCCACGGTGATGTAGAGATACACTGACCTGACTTAGTACTGGTGTGACCGTCCGTTGTCCCGACGCGCGTTTCCCTACTTCTTCAGGGGACGTGAACACCATTGGTGTTCCAGACATACATTTTTGAGTCTTGCACCCTGTGCACACCATTGGTGTTCCAGACATACATTCTTTAGTTAGTATGCACTTTTTGTCTGAGAACCCTGCCCCACCCATAGCCATGTCTCTTATTTCACACATATATAGCTTGGTCCCTTGCTTCCCATACAGAGCAAGTTTTTTAACTGCAGGTGAGGTTACACATAGGTTAGGGACCCCAAAAATAGAGATTACCTTGGCGTTTGGTTTTGGGGCTCCTTTGCATTGATCAATACAATGGCTAAATATCTCTCATTTCTATTTTTCATAGCAGTTATGCAGATACCATTTTCATGTTTTTCACTTATTTCACATAGTCCATTGTATTTTTCAGTCTATTATTCCTATAGCAGTTATGCTTTTCATTATTCCCCTATACATTGTGACTGGTGTGCAACTCTTTATCCTATTGTTTAGTTGTATATTTTTGAGTCTTGCACCCTGTGCACACCATTGGTGTTCCAGACATACATTCTTTAGTTAGTATGCACTTTTTGTCTGAGAACCCTGCCCCACCCATAGCCATGTCTCTTATTTCACACATATATAGCTTGGTCCCTTGCTTCCCATACAGAGCAAGTTTTTTAACTGCAGGTGAGGTTACACATAGGTTAGGGACCCCAAAAATAGAGATTACCTTGGCGTTTGGTTTTGGGGCTCCTTTGCATTGATCAATACAATGGCTAAATATCTCTCATTTCTATTTTTCATAGCAGTTATGCAGATACCATTTTCATGTTTTTCACTTATTTCACATAGTCCATTGTATTTTTCAGTCTATTATTCCTATAGCAGTTATGCTTTTCATTATTCCCCTATACATTGTGACTGGTGTGCAACTCTTTATCCTATTGTTTAGTTGTATATTTTTGAGTCTTGCACCCTGTGCACACCATTGGTGTTCCAGACATACATTCTTTAGTTAGTATGCACTTTTTGTCTGAGAACCCTGCCCCACCCATAGCCATGTCTCTTATTTCACACATATATAGCTTGGTCCCTTGCTTCCCATACAGAGCAAGTTTTTTAACTGCAGGTGAGGTTACACATAGGTTAGGGACCCCAAAAATAGAGATTACCTTGGCGTTTGGTTTTGGGGCTCCTTTGCATTGATCAATACAATGGCTAAATATCTCTCATTTCTATTTTTCATAGCAGTTATGCAGATACCATTTTCATGTTTTTCACTTATTTCACATAGTCCATTGTATTTTTCAGTCTATTATTCCTATAGCAGTTATGCTTTTCATTATTCCCCTATACATTGTGACTGGTGTGCAACTCTTTATCCTATTGTTTAGTTGTATATTTTTGAGTCTTGCACCCTGTGCACACCATTGGTGTTCCAGACATACATTCTTTAGTTAGTATGCACTTTTTGTCTGAGAACCCTGCCCCACCCATAGCCATGTCTCTTATTTCACACATATATAGCTTGGTCCCTTGCTTCCCATACAGAGCAAGTTTTTTAACTGCAGGTGAGGTTACACATAGGTTAGGGACCCCAAAAATAGAGATTACCTTGGCGTTTGGTTTTGGGGCTCCTTTGCATTGATCAATACAATGGCTAAATATCTCTCATTTCTATTTTTCATAGCAGTTATGCAGATACCATTTTCATGTTTTTCACTTATTTCACATAGTCCATTGTATTTTTCAGTCTATTATTCCTATAGCAGTTATGCTTTTCATTATTCCCCTATACATTGTGACTGGTGTGCAACTCTTTATCCTATTGTTTAGTTGTATATTTTTGAGTCTTGCACCCTGTGCACACCATTGGTGTTCCAGACATACATTCTTTAGTTAGTATGCACTTTTTGTCTGAGAACCCTGCCCCACCCATAGCCATGTCTCTTATTTCACACATATATAGCTTGATCCCTTGCTTCCCATACAGAGCAAGTTTTTTAACTGCAGGTGAGGTTACACATAGGTTAGGGACCCCAAAAATAGAGATTACCTTGGCGTTTGGTTTTGGGGCTCCTTTGCATTGATCAATACAATGGCTAAATATCTCTCATTTCTATTTTTCATAGCAGTTATGCAGATACCATTTTCATGTTTTTCACTTATTTCACATAGTCCATTGTATTTTTCAGTCTATTATTCCTATAGCAGTTATGCTTTTCATTATTCCCCTATACATTGTGACTGGTGTGCAACTCTTTATCCTATTGTTTAGTTGTATATTTTTGAGTCTTGCACCCTGTGCACACCATTGGTGTTCCAGACATACATTCTTTAGTTAGTATGCACTTTTTATCTGAGAACCCTGCCCCACCCATAGCCATGTCTCTTATTTCACACATATATAGCTTGGTCCCTTGCTTCCCATACAGAGCAAGTTTTTTAACTGCAGGTGAGGTTACACATAGGTTAGGGACCCCAAAAATAGAGATTACCTTGGCGTTTGGTTTTGGGGCTCCTTTGCATTGATCAATACAATGGCTAAATATCTCTCATTTCTATTTTTCATAGCAGTTATGCAGATACCATTTTCATGTTTTTCACTTATTTCACATAGTCCATTGTATTTTTCAGTCTATTATTCCTATAGCAGTTATGCTTTTCATTATTCCCCTATACATTGTGACTGGTGTGCAACTCTTTATCCTATTGTTTAGTTGTATATTTTTGAGTCTTGCACCCTGTGCACACCATTGGTGTTCCAGACATACATTCTTTGGTTAGTATGCACTTTTTGTCTGAGAACCCTGCCCCACCCATAGCCATGTCTCTTATTTCACACATATATAGCTTGGTCCCTTGCTTCCCATACAGAGCAAGTTTTTTAACTGCAGGTGAGGTTACACATAGGTTAGGGACCCCAAAAATAGAGATTACCTTGGCGTTTGGTTTTGGGGCTCCTTTGCATTGATCAATACAATGGCTAAATATCTCTCATTTCTATTTTTCATAGCAGTTATGCAGATACCATTTTCATGTTTTTCACTTATTTCACATAGTCCATTGTATTTTTCAGTCTATTATTCCTATAGCAGTTATGCTTTTCATTATTCCCCTATACATTGTGACTGGTGTGCAACTCTTTATCCTATTGTTTAGTTGTATATTTTTGAGTCTTGCACCCTGTGCACACCATTGGTGTTCCAGACATACATTCTTTAGTTAGTATGCACTTTTTGTCTGAGAACCCTGCCCCACCCATAGCCATGTCTCTTATTTCACACATATATAGCTTGGTCCCTTGCTTCCCATACAGAGCAAGTTTTTTAACTGCAGGTGAGGTTACACATAGGTTAGGGACCCCAAAAATAGAGATTACCTTGGCGTTTGGTTTTGGGGCTCCTTTGCATTGATCAATACAATGGCTAAATATCTCTCATTTCTATTTTTCATGGCAGTTATGCAGATACCATTTTCATGTTTTTCACTTATTTCACATAGTCCATTGTATTTTTCAGTCTATTATTCCTATAGCAGTTATGCTTTTCATTATTCCCCTATACATTGTGACTGGTGTGCAACTCTTTATCCTATTGTTTAGTTGTATATTTTTGAGTCTTGCACCCTGTGCACACCATTGGTGTTCCAGACATACATTCTTTAGTTAGAATATCTGCTCTGTCTGAAATTACATGCTATGCCACCATTTCTGCCAAGTTAAGTAATCACACAAAGCACGTGCCCTGAATTTATCTGTATTAGCTTAATTTATGAGGAAGCAACAACAAAACACATGTTGGGTAAACACCATTCTTTGGTCACATATCTGTTGGTTTGCTGTGTCTAAGGCCCCCTTCACACGTCCGTGATTCCGACATGTATGACGTCCGTTTTTATATGTACCAGAGACACAGACATACACAGACCCATTAAAATCAATAGGTCTGCACAAACATCCTGGACGTTAGTTTGTGTGGAGCACACACGTGTCCTCGCACATTCCCACTACCAACATATCCGGAACAGATCATTTAAGGAGTACCCACTCCCAGATAAGATAAGCCAAGCCATTACCTTCCAATTGGCGGTGCCACCACCAATTTTTTTTTGTTTTAATATATATTTATATATTCTTCACTTAGGTAGGTGCTGGTTGCTTGTGCGCCAGGACAGCTCCATAACACATACTTCCTTAGATACGTTCCCATATGAGCTGAAAAATCGCCTCAGCCTGGACCATCTTACATTCAGAAAATAACCCGGAAATTTGTACATATCTGACCGGATTAGGGTACGGGGCGGAGTGCAGCTAGATGGAATGAGACCAGATCTTTGACGCCTACTTGGATCACCAAGTAGGCTGGGGAGCATCTCACCCATCCTGAAAACCTCCAGTAGGGCCCACAGCTAAGCCAGACCCCGGCAACTTCTCCAATTACCATCCAGGGCAAAGAAAACAGGACCGACCGCCAGGGCGAGGATCAGCTCTTCACGCTGCCCGAAATACATGGGCGTGACCTAAAACTCCGACACTCGGCCAACTTACATCTGAAAAGAAAATATTGTCAGAAAGGAAAATTCTCGTAACCAGCAAAATTCTCGTGGCCAGCAGGCACCTCTTCTTCCTGGGGTGGTTCTGGCAAAAAACCCACGTACATTTTTTTAAGAAAATACCCAAATCTGGAACATATGTAATGTTACACCAGCCTATATGACAGTCAGTAGCCTCTTGCATGTTTACTAATAGACTGTTAAAAAATAAAATCTTTACGAACGTCACTCAGAATGCATTTGCATTGCCATCCCCCACCCATCGAAACCATGCTCATGCATACTTGCCCATGAAGCCTCAGGGGCGCCCCGATTCTGGAAGGGGTAAAACCCGTGTTCCACAGATGGCAAACCCAAAATAAACGGCCACCGCCGAATTACCGCCAAAAACTGTCTGCTAAACTTGAAAAAACGTCTTAGTGGTTAAAAATGTTCCCCGTCACCCCTGCTCATCTAAGGGCCATCACCAACACCCTCAGGCATACCCGCCAGGGGTGGGGAAACAAAAAGGGGCCCAAAACTGCGAGGAAAGAAAAAGGTTGAACTAGATGGACCTAGGTCATTCTTCAACCTATGTGACTATGCTATAAGAGTAAGTCCACAATGGGCATAAGCACCCAGCCCAGTACCTTATACAAGGTCGACAAACAGCTAGGAAGTATTAGGCCTCCCAACATCCACTCACTTACCGCTAATCCTCTAACCCTTCCATACCATGGGTCCCACTAGGCCTTGGTCACGTCAGTCCAGATCCGCAATTTAAAAAATGGCAAGGCAAACCCCATAACTGTTTGCTCGCAACAGAAAAAAACAGTGCCCATTGGTGATGTAAGATCACTAAATACTGCAGGTTATATATTACTCAGGGATCGCTTGAAAATCATCATGCTCTTCACCCACCTTGTAAAAACCACTCGCTGTATACCTTACCATAAGCCCGTCATGTCGGTGTTGTAACGGGAGGCCAGGTTATCGGCCTCCCTTCACTGAGCATCCCACTAAGAATTTAAGAAATCAAAGCCTCGATGCTGCCGGCGGATGGGGTTAACGGAAATACCTGTGATTGGAAATGCAATAGGGTATAAAACAATGCTATCACGGCAACCGGATACCTGTTACGCCTTTAACCTTTCGTTGGCAGATGTGCACTCTAAAAAAACGAAAAAACCTAATCAGCCTGCTTACTGATGGGGGAGTTTTAGATAGGAGGTTAAATGTTTTTTTCCCTGAGCTTGATAAAACAATCGGTCATACCACTATTCTGGAGTCTTCCCACCCCCTTTTCCAACTGCAACCTAATTGAGGAAAAGTTACGGCCAGGGGGAAGGTTTCTTGAAACCTGTCCGCTAGGCCAAGCAAATTGTTTTTTTTTGTTTTTTTTTTAAACAGCCCTGTTGCTATTGAAAACAATTCTGAAAACAGCTGGAACTGCTGCTGTCGGAAACACCACACACCAATTTGTCCGTTCCTGCTCTTGTAGCGGGTGTAGTCGTTGAAAATTAACGAGGAATTCAGCTACACCATCAGATCCTCCTTTTAGGTGCCTGATTCCATGCAGCGGGGAAAGCAAGTTAATATTTCCGCTCCTGTGGTTGAACCAGTGTACCAAATCCGGGTAACGCGGCACTTAGTCATGCACTGGGCAGCCTGGGAAAGGCGCCTTGGAAAAAATGACTGCAATGAGAATGACCTTACACGCAAAGTTGAGGTTCACACCTGTGGGTGTTAGCAGGTGCCAAGCACTCTTCGACCGCTGCTAAATGGCAAATAGCAAAGTTTTCAAATTTTGATTTGCCTGGTAAATGGTATGATCCATAACGGCTTTATTCTGACCATATAGGTGCATCAAATAATATAGCTAGGCGCATCCTCTAAAGTATAATATTGGGGTGATTTCTGTCCGCTCAAACATTGGATAGCCTTGTCAGTTATATGCACATGTGAACAAAACTAAAAGTGAGTTTATACTTTTTAGAATATTTATGTGGAAGTAATTGTCCAGAAAATATTAGTGGGCATAATTATTATGCGAATAGATAACATTGCCGGTTTTCCCATCTCACTTGTTTATTTTCGGTTCCTACGGTAAGGAAAACCAATTAAACATACGTAATTAACCAAAGAGGGAAAAATCTAGTAAAAAAGGCTGAAAATTACTTCTCTAAAAAAGAGAAGCAATTTTAGAAAAACAATCAAGCCATGCAAATGTACAGAAATATACTTCTCACATTTCGATAAAACTGTGACCAATATAGATCCCTTCTTTCAATTACAGCATTAAATTAGGGTGTATAACAGGGGGGTTAGATCTCGTGATCCCATCGTATTGTCACTAATCTATAAATCACTTGAAGGGTCAGTTAACAGGTGGCAACAAGATTATTACAAGGAATGGAGGCCGCCTGTATTAAAATAAGGTTGAAAAAGTTAGATATGTTTAATTTAGGAAAGACGTCTCAGAGGAGATCTCATTTGTACCTCTTCAGACAAGCCTACAAGCTGTCGTAACCCTCAGTCTGATACAGCGCCGCACAATCAGCTCTACCCTCATCTACTGTATCCTCACCTATCCCTTGTAGACTGTGAGCCCTCGTGGGCAGGGTCCTCTCTCTTTCTGTACCAGTCTGTGCCTTGTATTGTTTATGATTATTATACTTGTACCTATTATGTAAACCCCTTTCACATGTAAAGCGCCATGAATTATATGGCGCTATAATAAATAATAATAATTTGTATAAATACCTGCGTGGTCAATATAAAGAAACTGGCACCAGACTTAATCCTCCGAAATAGGGAAGGCTTCTTTACAGTTAGAGCAGTTAGATTGTGGAATGCTGACTACAAGGGGTAGGAATGCCAGATACCATCACAGCTTTTAACAGAAAAGGGGGAGGGCGATTCCCTCAGCACCAATAACATTGTTTGTTATAAATAACTTAGTGACAACATATAGAGCTGGGCGGGAAGCCTGTTACCTAGTGACATCACGCTATCCTCCCTAGGGGCACTTATCCCACCCCGCACTCCCCATCAGGGTACTCACCTGGTGATCCAGGAAATGGCAGGCCCGACTCTGGATTTGCTCGCCAGATGCCAACTGCAACCCCGCTGTCCGGACCAATGCACACTCAGATGCTCCTCATCCCCCCACGGGACCTCACCAGAGCTTAGTCTGAAGAAGAAGGGGGGGGTGAGGGGGCACCAATGCGACGACCTCCCCCCTAGACGACTGGATCTAGCTCTACCCACGTGACGCCTGCTACGACGACGCTCACACCGATCCAAGGGTGAAGATGACAGACTCCGGTCATGGTGGCTACCCACGCCATAGCTTGCTACCGTGGCCCCTGCACATGACTGTACATCGCGATGGTCGGCACCGCACCCACCGCCGCCATAACATGCTGAAACCCACTGTGTGACAATGGGGAGGGGCTGTTAACAGTCACCATTGTATAATGTCAAATGGGGTGTGTTTTGTCCCGGGAGGGGGCTTGGTGTAGGTGGGGTATCAGCAGGAGGGAAACATGCCCCCTGCTGACTGTTGCTTCTTGCACATGTTTACTACCCGCCCCCCTCAACTTGAACATTGAAGTAAGTCCTAACAGTATCCCTTAACCCGCCCGCTCACTGGGAGACCCACATGGTCCCTGGTTCATTCCCAGGCTAGCCCCCTTGGCATTCTGGGGCATACAAACGGAGGGGAGGGGAGGTTCAGTGTGTGTGGGATGGGGCGTTTTGAACTCTTGCAGGTTAGTGCCTGCATACTACATTCCCCACTACAGTGCCTCCAACCTGCGCTGTGACAGGGACTGCACTGAGTCTGCACTTTAATTAGGCTATGTGCGCACGTGTGCGTAATTCATGCAGCCACGCTGCGCTTTGTAGTGCAGCGTAACTGCATGCGTCCTGCGTCCCCTGCACAGTCTATGGAGACTGTGCAGGGGCCGTGCGCACGTGACATATTAGAACGCAGCGATTCGGCTGCTGCCTGAATCACTGCGTTCTAAGAAGTGACATGTCACTTCTTCCGTGCGCTTTGCCGGCAGCCCCTGCTCTGAAGCGCACCTTTTAGGTGCCGTGCAGAGCGCACACAGCCCTACCCTGCTCCTCCTCAGTACTGGAAATACTCAGAAAAAATAGCTTAGAAGTGCAAGTGTATGAACCTAAGGCAAAAAACTTCTAAAATACAATACTTTATTAATAAGTCTTAAAAGGGAAAAATACCAACATTTTCAAATTGAAGATAAAATACAATAAACCAAAAAACACAAAGAAGGGGCCTGGCCCTTAAATCGCCCTGGATTTCCCCCTTCCTTGCTGCGGAGGTCGGCACCCTAAGGCCTGCGCAGTTTAGCGCCCCCGCTCAACGAAGACTCTCCCTCCGGGCCCTAAACTGACCCTGACAATTAGGAGGCGATAGTATTATGGAGGATAATTCCAAATATCGAACCAACAAACAATTTAAAGAATGTAATCCAGATACACTATGACCAATACAATTAAATTGGAAGCACAGTAGGGTATAATCACCCAAACAACAATCACCCGTCAACAACCTGATGGTTCCAACCAGAAACACCCAACGCGTTTCCCCTCATCTATTTGAGGTTCTTCAGGGGTGGATAAATTAGTAGTTAGTTCAAGGAACATTCAAACATGAAAAATGCTGGTGGTCCCATAATACTATGTGTTTGTGTTTTTTGGTTTATTGTATTTTATCTTCAATTTGAAAATGTTGGGATTTTTCCCTTTTAAGACTTATTAATAAAGTATTGTATTTTAGAAGTTTTTTGCCTTAGGTTCATCCTCCTCAGTACTGGTGGCGGTGGCTGGGCGGCGGTGTCTGGGCGGCGGTATCTGGGCGGCGGGTGGGCGGGTCCAAAGACAAAGAGCACGAAGCGCTCTTTTTCAAACTTAATGGCGGCTCAAGCTGACCGGCGGCTGGGTAGTTCCCTCAGAACGCCGCTCGCCGGCACACATAGCTTGAGCCTCAGCAGGGAGGGAGCCGCTCACAACTAACAGCGCTGTGAGTAGGACGCTTCCCTCCCTGCTGATGGGGGTGACTGACAGCGAGCACAAGCGGGCCGGCGGGCGGGTAGTTCCCTTAGAACGCCGCTCGCCGGCACATGTCGCTTGTGCCTCAGCAGGGAGGGAGCCGCTCACAGTTAAAGCACCGTGAGCAGGTCACATCCCTCCCTGCTGATACCTCTCTTACCGCCTCCTGCAGCGGGTACACGCCACCGGCTGCCCAAACAGGTCCGGGTCCTGGAACAGAGAGACCAAAAGCTGGGCAGCGCGGTGACCTATATCCGGGAGGCGGGGCAAGAGCAGGTCATACCACAGGAGCGGGGGTAGCCGGTCAGTGTCTTTACAGGGGGCAGGGGAACCTCCTAAAAATTAGCATAGGGGGCCCGCAGTCAGGGGGCAGCATCTCAAATTTGGCTCAGGGATGCCAGAAAAAAAAGGACTTGTCTCCATGAGGAGCACATGAACACGCGTGTACGCCACACGGAGACACAGTCAGTGTGAAATTATTGATGTGTGCACACCCATTGATTTCAATGGGTGTGCGTATGTCCAGGATTCTGGCACGTATAAAAACTGTAACATACGTACCAGAATCACTGACATGTGAAGGGTGCCTAAGACTGTTACCATATATCAGTAGTATGCGATGACAACAAGAAGGAAACAAAGATCATATGCTGACTGCTAACCTGAGCCCCATTGGTGTAACAAATTTCTCCAAGCATACATATGTGTCAGGTATTCACACATTATGATTTGACAACAGCATAGATTGGAAAATATTACCAACAAAAAGAAAATATGAGATCCAAATCAGAAAAAAACCCTCTTTATATCATGAAAACTATTATAACCATCAGAATTAAGGACTCTAAAATCTAAAATTTTGCTCAGGCATTAGACCCTGAAACAACCATAAACATTAAAGGGTAATGCACATCATGGTCAGTATTAAGTGCTGTGCTTATACAAAATTCAGACATATGCATGTAAACTTTTAAGAAATGGTTAAAACATATTTTATTAACAACGTGGAGGAAGCATTACATGTACTTTCCCATATTTCAATTTTAGTTTGGGTAAGCTGGTATGTTAGGATGAAGTTGAAATATTAATCACAAAGCCCTTTTCCCCGAAATGCTAAAGGGGATTTGAATATCAAAAATATGTCTCATCTTCCCTGTGAAAAGTGTGTTCTTTTCAAAATAACACTATATGACATTTTAAGAAGCTTGCATTTTATAGATGGTAAAATGACTCGCAGTTACATTAAAACTTAGGTTTTAATTCCTGCGTTCTGCTTTTCTCTTCTTCACTGCCTTGACTGACATTCCTTTTGCAAGGTTAAACATTGATGTGTTTTGAAACGTCGAAATTCATGTTGGAAATATCCTCAGGTACTCATCACAACTTTTATGCAAGCATTTGAAAATAAGCAGTGAGTTGTAGCAGGTGCTGTTACAGCACTTTTGTCTCATCCAGATAATCTTGGCATAAAACATTGTTCTTTTTTTACAATAACACATTGAATGCACTAAAAACATGTTTATTATCAGCCTGAGACTATTGTGGAAAAATTATCTGATACGTTATTTGCAAGACTTAAAGGGGCTTAAACACCTTCACGACAGATGACATTCAAGTACATCATCGGTCTTGTCCCTGCCTTTGATGTGGACTCACACACTGATCAACCAACAAGTGCCTCTAAAGCCTGCTTTACACATTGCAATTTCGCAAACGATTTCGTATGCGATTTGCAACACCCCCATCGTATGTGTGGCACGTTCAATTTGTTGAACGTGCCACACATACGAGTAACCCCCGTCACACGTACTTACCCGTCCATACGACCTCGATGTGGGCGGCGAACGTCCACTTCCTGGAGTGGGAGGGACGCACGGCGTCAGAGCGACGTCACACGGCAGCCGGCCAATAGAAGCGGAGGGGCGGAGCTAAGCGGGACATAAACATCCCGCCCACCTCCTTCCTTCCACATTTTGGGCCGGGAGCTGCAGGACGTAGGTAAGCTCTGTTCATCGTTCCCAGGGTGTCACACACTGCGATGTGTGCTGCCCCGGGTACGATGAACAATCTAACGTGCAATTCTAGAGACAGGTACGATGTGTATGCGATGAACGTTTTAACGTTCAATCACAATCACACGTACCTGTCACACACTTCAATGTACTTACAATGCCGGATGTGCGTCACTTACGACTTGACCCTGCCGACACATTGTAAGATACATTGCAGCATGTAAAGCGGGCTTAACAGCCGCGGCTGGATCTGAAAATTACCCGCAGTTGTTAACCAGTTACATGCCACTGTACATCTCTGACTGCAGCCTTTAAACATATGCATTACTGATCTCTCATACATCAACAACTCATCACGTGACCGCGGAGCGCAGCACATGACCTACTTGTCTGTTATCACAATCCTCCTGTGAATGTCGGCTGTGAGCCGCCATTCATAGAATATTGTGATTTTTGCTATACATTATGCACGACTCTGAATAGCATAGGTAAAAGAACAGGTAAGTGGATGATCACAGCTTCAAGTCACCTAAAAGGTTTATTAAATACTGTAAAAAGTTAAACAAAAATTTTTCAGGAATATAAAAAAAATAAAAAAACACAAAAGTTCAAATCCCCCTTTTGCTCTATTAAAAATGAAACAATAAAAATTACACATATTTGGCACCACTGAGTTAAGAAATGTCTGATCTATCAAAAAATAAAATAAATTACGGTAATCTGATCAGAAAACAGAATAACAAGAAAAAAAATCTAAATGCCCAAATTACATTTTTTTGGCACCACAACATTGCAAGAACATGCAATAAAAGACATCAAAACATTGCATCTACCATACAATGGCATCAGTAAAAACTTCAGCTTAGGGCACAAAAAGCAAGCCATCACTCAGCGCCAGATCCCCGAAAACGAGAATGTTATGAGTCTTAAAAAAATGTGACAAAATCAATTTTTTTTTTACAAATTTCAGATTTTTTTTTCACCACTTAAATAAAAAAAACAAACTATAAATGTATAGTATTTACATGCTCATACTGGCCTTGGATATCTTATGGCCAGGTCAGTTTCACCATATACCGAACATAGTAAATAAAGAAAACAGAAAAAACTATTTAGGAATTGCACTTTTTTTGCAATTTTACCACACTTGGAATTTTTTCCCATTTTCTAGTACACTATGTGGAACTCGTTCCGCAAAAAAATCAAGTCTTCATATGCCTATATTGACAAATATATAAAACCATATGACTCTTGGAAGAAGGGGTGGAAAAAGCGAAAAAGAAAAATGTAAAATTGTCCTCGGGTACAGGGCTAAATGAGGAGAAAACAGTTTTATCCTGCGTTGGCAATGCATGTTGGGCCAAAACAGAAAAACTAGACTTAATTAGGGAGTTATCAATTTTATTTTGTTAAATTGCATTATGATGGACTATGATTATAATCTGTTATGGACCTGAAATATAGAATTCAATATGTAGGTACACTCATACACCTCGGCCCAGAGATGACACCTATTCTCATGGACTGTGAGGAGATGAATACAAATGAGTGGATCAGGTAAAATTTGAAATAGCCTGTTCTTACAGTTCTATTTGGGGAGAGGTTATTCTCAACAAATGTATTATCCATTAATATGCTCTGGGGTATCTCTAAGAAGCATATAAACAAAATATGAGGGGGACACACAAATCACAGCCATGCTGGTAAGCCATTTGTTACATTTCCATTACTGGCCAGTTTGGTACTCTCATTAATGGGTATATAGTTTAGGAACCTTTATGTACAGGTAGTAATACATCTGCAATTGACTATGCTAGCTTACCTACTGGGTATTAGGCTGTGTATGCTCTTTACTTAATAATAATATTTAAATCTGTTGTTTGGTTTATTTTTCTATAAAATTTGTTTATAAGTACGTGTTTATTGGGCATTATACTCTTGTTTGGTTGCTTTAGTGGCACAACCAGATTTTTCCTAAGTTGTAGTAATTACTAAATTTGCAGTGTAATAATGTAGAGCAGCCTAAATAAACGCTTCAGGGAACCCTGTGAGCAATTTCCCTTGGTAAAGACCATAAAAATTGGCATTAACTAAAAAGGCCCATATCTCTGGAACTGTATAGTAGATAAAAAAGATAAATAAAACAGAATATTCTGAGGAGCATCAGGAAAAAATAAAAGCAAAATCTGGCCACAGGTACTCTTTATAGGGTTATTCTTAAGTAATTAAATTGTTTAAATTAGTTTACATAAAAATAAGCAAGTTTGCAATTGACTTGCTATTCCTATCTGCTGTCATTTTCATGCAATGGGAGCTTTTATCTTTCATAGTGTACAGCTTGTTTCCATGTAGATTGGCCACTAGTGCCGGCCTAACCCCCAGCCGAGAGTGCACAGAGATGAGCGATGTTCGAGGCTTGAGGTTCGCCAATTTCATCTTCGAGTGATTTTGGGGGGTGTTCGAGGCGTTCGACGAACTCAAGCTTTTTGCTAAAAGCTTGACAGTTCAAGTTATGTTCGAGAACGCTTTGAGCACCAAAAAGTGGCTTTTCACAGTAAGGCTATGTGCACACGTTGCTGTCTGCATGCGTCCTGCGTCCCCTGCACAATCCCCCTCTCTTTCCTACTCACTGATCACAGGCGTCTCGCTGCATGGCTGTCACAAATCTGCGGCATCTTTTCCTCTTTTGAAAATGGCTGCCGCTTCATTATTCAATCAGTTATTCCGTGCTTTCCCCGTGCACCGGCGCCCATGATTGCTTGCAGTCAGACACACCCCGACGATGAGTGACAGCTGTCTCACTGCAACCACTCACAGCCGCCGGCGGGCGGCTCTATATCGTGCAGTAAAATAAATAAATAAATAAATAATTTAAAAAAAAAAAATGCGGTTCCCCCATATTTCATACCAGCCAGGATAAAGCAGCATGGCTAGAGGCTGGTAATGTCAGCATGGGGAGCGCCACGGTATGGGGAGCCCTCCAGCCTAACAATATCACCCAGCAGCCGGCCCGGAATTTCCGCATCCATTAGATGCGACAGTCCCGGGACTCCACCCAGCTCATCCCGAATTGCCCTGGTGCAGTGGCAATCGGGGTAATAATGAGTTAATCATGCTAGGCGAGCACACACAGCAAAAAATCCTTTATTTGGAATAAAAGACAAAAACCCCTCATTTACCTTTTTGTTAATCCCAAAACAACAATCCAGGTCCGACGAAATCCACACAACACTGTCAGCTCTGCTAGCTCTGCTACATGAAGATGACAGGGAGCAATCTGTGTCCTCTCCACATAGCACCTGAAGTAAGCCGCGCTGTCACCTCAGACTTCAGTCTGCTTTGCAGACCTCAAGAATACGAAATCTGCCTATGTTCCTCATTGGAGCCAGTGGCTGAATGGATAGAGCGGTCGCCTAAGAAGCATGAGTTCACGAGTTGTAGCCCTTGACGTCCCGGTAAAATTTTTTATTTATTTTTAAATTAGAATTATTTATTTATAATTCTAATTTAATTTAATTATGCACTGAGGGGAGGAGCCGGACATCAGCTGTGAGCCACACCTCTAAAATCGGAGCAGTTGCATTGATCAATTCATTAGCTAAATTTCTCTTTATTCATATGTTCATAGCAGTAATGCAGATTCCATTTTTATACTTTCATTCTTACATATAGCTATTGGATTTTTCATGTCAGTCTTCACACAGCAGTTACTGCTTTTCATATATTCCCCTTACATAGTCACTGGTGTGCATACCTTCTCTCCATATAGTGTAGATTTTTTAGGTTTTTTGCACCCAGTTCAGACTCAGAATGGAGTTCCAGACGTTATTTCTTGATTAGTCTCAGTCAGTCAGTCAGTCAGTCAGTCTCAATCAGTCAGTCAGTCTCAGTCAGTCAGTCAGTCTCAGTCAGTCTCAGTCAGTTAGTCAGTCTCAATCAGTCTGTGAGTCAGTCAGTTAGTCAGTCTCAGTCAGTCTCAGTCAGTCGCTCTTTCTTTCTCTCTCTCCCTCTCTTTCTCTCCTCTCTTCTCTCTCCCCTCTCTTCTCTCTCTTCTCTCTCTCCTATTTCTTCTTTCTCTCCTCTTTCTTCTCTCCTCTTCTCTCGCTCTCTCGCTCTCTTCTCTCTTCTCTCCTCTTCTCTCTCTCTTCTCTCTCTCTCCCTCTCTCTTTTCTCTCCCCCCTCTCTCTTCTTTTCTCTCTTCTTTCTCTTCTTTTCTCTCTCTTCCTTTCTCTCTCTTCTTTTCTCTCTCTTCTTTTTTCTCTCTTCTTTTCTCTCTCTTTTTTCTCTCTCTTCTTTTTATTTTTTTTTCTCTCTCTCTTTCAGACCTGGCGATGATCAGCTCATGTGGTCACCTGACGGAATCAGCTGACACTATAAGTCGGGCTGTGGGGCCGGCTTTTTACCGCCCGGCCGGCTAAGCTATCAGCTAATGGTGTCGGACAGGAGTCTGCACAGAAGTCTGTAGTTTATTTATTTTTTTTTGCACTGATGCATCATCTGATTGTATAAAAGCCGTTTATACAATCAGCTGCTGTGTCATGTGATTCAGGCCCTTGAACCTGACACATCATCTGATCGCTTTGCCTTCCAGAAAACCGATCAGATGATATTGGATCCAGATTGGACGGCGCGGGACCCTTGACCCAGGATTACTGTGGAGGGGGGATTTATTTCAATAAAGATGGAGTCACTAATTGTGTTGTGTTTTATTTCTAATAAAAATATTTTTCTGTGTGTTGTGTTTTTTTTAATCTGTACCAGAAATTCATGGTGGCCATGTCTAATATTGGCATGACACCATGAATTTCGGGCTTAGGGCCAGTTGATAATATACAGCTAGCCCTAACCCCATTATTACCCAGCGAGCCACCCGTCACCAGGGCAGCTAGAAGAGTTGGATACAGCGCCAGAAGATGGCTGCGGACTGCAATTCGCAGCAGGGGTGCCAAGAAAGCTTGGGCACCCTGAGCTGTGGATTCCAATCCCCAGCTGCCTAGTTGTACATGGCTGGACACAAAAATTGGGCGAAGCCCACGTCATTTTTGTTTTAAATATTTCATGAAATTCATGAAATAATTAAAAAAAAAAAAAAGCTTCTCTATATTTTTGGTTCCCAGCTGGGTACAAATAGGCAGGTGGGGGTTGAGGGCAACCCGTAGCTGCCTGCTGTACCTGGCTAACATATAAAAACATGGCGAAGCCCACATCATTTTTTGGGGGGCAAAAAACTCCTGCATACAGTCCTGGATTGAGTATGCTGAGCCTTGTAGTTCTGCAGCTGCTGTCTGTTTGTATGGAGGAGAACAGACAGCAGCTGCAGAGCTACAAGGCTCAGCATGCTCCATTCACTAGTGTATGCAGGAGAGCAGACAGCAGCTGCAGAACTACAAGACTCAGCTTACTCCATCCAGGACTGTATGCAGGAGTTTTTTGCCCACCAAAATAATGACATGGGCTTCGCCATATTTTTGTGCTAGCCAGGTACAGCAGGCAGGTACGGCTGCCCCCAACCCCCAGGTGCCTATTTGTACCCGGCTGGGAACTAAAAAAAAATAGGGATGCCCTTTTTTAATTATTTCATGAATTTCATGAAATAATTAAAAAAAAAAATCGACACGAGCTTCGCCCCATTTTTGTGTCCAGCCAGGTACAACTAGGCAGAGCTGGGGATTGGAATCCGCAGCACAGATTAGCCCGAGCTTTCTGGGCCCCTCTGCTGCGAATTGCAGTCTGCAGCCGCCCCAGAAAATGTCGCTTTCATAGAAGCGCCATCATCTGGTGCTGTATCCAACTCTTTCAGCTGCCCTGAAGCCGGGTGGCTCGCTGGGTAATAATGAGTTAATACTAGCTTTGTTTTACTAGCTAGTATTAAGCCAGAGATTCTTAATGTCAGGCAAGTTTGACCTGGCCATTAAGAATCTCCAATAAAGGGTTAAAAAAAAAGACACCACACAGAGAAAAAATACTTTAACCCTAGAACGCGCAAGCAATTCAATCTTCCATAGAAAACAAATGACCTAGCAGGCCTGCGAGGCCCCAGGTATGCGTTCTAGGATTAATAGAAATAAATACACAGACACACTTAGAGACTCCATGTTTATTACTCCCTGTCAGCCCTCCACGATCCTGCTCTTCTGTCTTCTTTCTCCTTCAACCCATGCAGCTCTGCTACATCAGACAGCACAGCATGGGAGGAAGAATGCTGCTGCTCCCATGCAGTCTATTCACTCGGTGAGAGTAAGCAGAGGCTGCAGGCTGTAAGCGGAGATGTCACCGCTGACAAGCGGGTTACCATAGCAATGGTGCTTCGATCACGTGATTCCTGGTGCCGCTGCGGGCTGTAAGCAGTGACGTCACTGCTGACAGGCGGGTTGCTATAGCAACGGTGATCTCCGTTATTAACCGGCGGTGGCAGCCGGTGAATAACGGAACGTGGAAGCAGAATGGGGAAGCCGACCATGTGCCAGAGCAGTTCGCCGGTATACGGAGATGCTGGAACGATCACCGCGTACCGGAGAGATGCAATGACAGGACCTAGCATGACGTCATAGCCATGTGACCAGTCTGTAGCCAATGAGATAATAGACACATGACTGGTCACATGCTTTCTTTGACGTCACGGAAGGTCCTATCATCAGTGCTGGTTACCGGGAGGACGCAGCGATTGTCGAAGGAAAAACGGCGGGAGACAGAGTGCAGGACATGTCGCGGGGACCTGTAAGTGTAATGGCAATGTTTATTAACTGTATGTGTACATTTATAATGTGTTTTTATGTGTTTGTGTTTGCCTCCCATTGTTTTCAATGGGGTTCGAGAGGTTCATCGAATGGTTCGTCGAACCGAACTCGAACGGGGCCTCCATTCGACGAATCGAACCGAACTCTAGCCTTCAGAGGCTCGCTCATCTCTACTCCTAATATCCCAGTTACCTCTCTCCAGTACACTGATTTCTATACAAATGCTGCTCACCTACTTTCTCCTCACTCTCCGCTCTAGATAAGCTACTATTAAACATCTTGCAAAATCACCAACCACCACCATCAAGCAGCTTTCAGAGCAGGTATACTAAACACAGCTGTCAATAATAGAGCAATATACCAATCAAATCAATATAAACCATTTAACAAAAATTACCACGTGACTTAAGGGTGCTTTACATGTTGCGACATCGCTACCGATATATTGTCGGGGTCACATCGTTAGTGACGCACATCCGGCGCCGGTAGCGACATCGCAGTGTGTGACACCAAGGAACGACAATCAACGATCGCAAAATCGTTCAAAAACGGTGATCGTTGTCATGTTGCTCCTTTCCTTAATATCGCTGCTGCCACAGGTATGATGTTGTTCATTGTTCCTGCGGCACCACACATCGCTATGCGTGACACCGCAGGAACACCAAACATCTCCTTACCTGCTTCCACCGGCAATGCGGAAGGAAGGAGCTGGGCGGGATGTTACATCCCGCTCATCTCTGCCCCTCCGCTTCTATTGGCCGGCCGCTTAGTGACGCCGCAGTGATGTTACGATGACGCCAAAAGCACCTCCCCCTTGAGGGAGGGATTGTTCGGCGGTCACAGCGACGTCGCTGACAAGGTATGTGTGTGTGACGCTGCCGCAGCGATAATGTTCGCTACGGCAGCGAGCACCAAATGTTGTACGAACGACGGGGGCGGGTGCTATCGCACTCGACATCGCTAGCAATCGCTAGCGATGTCACAGCGTGTAAAGCACCCTTTAGCATAAGGAACCAATCTAGAAACTCTACTTGCAGACATGTGTTTAGGGGTATTCCCCTCTTTAGTGCAAAGCAGGAGATCTAATTTGGCTAGCTGAGAGGCCTCTGACTGAGTATTCATGGGGGAATGTTTTCCCTTGTGGAAAGTGAAATACCTGACATGTTAGTGTAAGGAGACTTATGAGTGATGCAATTCTCCTGAAACTAGTATATTTTTAGAATTTATAGTCCAAAACTAGAAATGTTTGGCAGTAGATTACAGATACTTTATTTGTCATTGGCATGATAATGATTGTCAATGATGAGATTTCTTTTCTATTTTCGTTAAATTATTAAAGCTCATAGATCCTAACATTATCTGAATTATGTGAACTTTCTTTTATCACAGATGTAGACAATCAATCTGAAAGCCGTGGGAGAATTACTAATCATGAGTCACATTATTAACATTTTAGTTGAGTTAAATAAAATGCAGTTTATTCTTGTAGTCAATACAAAATAATTAACTTCATGTATTGATTACAAATGTAAAGGCCTTCATTTACTACCATTTAGTTGTGCTTCAAGAAAAATAAAAACCGCTACAATATGTATTTCATGGCCTGATTGCATCATATAAGCAAATCCTTTTGCACACTCTATTACATGCTATGGGTATGTGAATGTCAATTATATTTTACTAAAGTCCGGATCCACGTGGTTTCAAATTTACCCAAGTGCTGGACCTTGGCCTGGGATTCCGGATATTGTTCTGGATGCGGCAACTAGGGGAATTAAAAAAATAAAGGAAAAATAAAGAAAATAAGAATGAAACAAGTGCTTCATACTTATTGAGGCTTTGGTGTGGCTGTACACTGCTCCTGATGCCGCCCATTTACTTCCTTAGCCGCTTATTATTGCTCATCCATATTGTGAGGTAGTGGGGGGGACTCATATGTGAGGGGCGGTATGTATCCCCCAGATTGCACACAGAAACATATTACCGTGTTTCCCCAAAAGTAGGACCCCCCCGAAAGTAAGACAGGGTTGGGGGGCCGCTGTGAAATGTAAGGCCCTTACCTTTGGGCCGCCGCTGTCCCCCATTGGGTCCCCAGGCTCCAGAGGTGTCCTCAGGTGCAGCTGGGCGGGTCCAGCGCTCATGGGGTTAACTCGCCGTGTTAACCCCGCAATCCGCCCAGCTCAACAGCTCATTGGCTGCCCCTGCTCCCCACGTCACCGCCGGCCCCCGGCTCGAGCGCTGATTGGCCCAGCAGCTCGGGCTGTAATTGGCCGCCCCTGCTCCCCACGTCACCGCCGGCCCCCGGCTCGAGCGCTGATTGGCCCAGCAGCTCGGGCTGTAATTTGCCGCTCCTGCTCCCCACGTCACCGCCGGCCCCCGGCTCGAGCGCTGATTGGCCCAGCTAATGTAAGACCTCCCCCGAAAGTAAGACAGGGTGGGACTTTTTGGGGTAAAATTAATGTAAGACAGGGTCTTACTTTCGGGGAAACACGGTAGAGTGTTGGACAGTGGTCAGTCCACTCTCTCCTGGCCAGATTTTGGATACGGGTCATGACCACTGATTTCATTTAAAAGTTCCTGCAAAGGTTTGGGATGGGGATTGTTTGTTTTGTTAGTTGCAGAGCAGGGAGCTTGGTGTACGCCAGCAATGTGTGGAGCTAGAAAACAGGTCTGTGGATTCTGCTGTCGCATCGTGGAGCGACCCGGCGAGGCCATCACCCATGGTAACCGGTACTGTTACGGTTGCTGCGAGCACTGGAGACTATGTCCAGATTTCTTGCTACTGCACATGTGCGAGCGCTGGAGACTAAGTCCAGATTTCTTGCTACTGCACATGTGCGAGCGCTGGAGACTAAGTCCAGATTTCTTGCTACTGCACATGTGCGAGCGCCGGAGACTAAGTCCAATCTTGGAGCCATTGCACATGTGCGGGTGACATCATCGCTGACACGAGGTCACATGTCTCTGACACCTTCTATGCCGATTGGTCGCTGGTCATGTGCTTGTGACGTCTTGCTCGGTGATAGGCCAGCATGACGTCACTCCTGTCGTTCTGGAAGCGGATTGGCTCTGGTGTCCTCCATCTTGGATGAGGCACAGAGTCTATATAAGACCCTGACACACGCCGCATGGTGCTCAGTCCTCTTGGTTCATGCATATGAGTAGACGCTCTGTGCGCGTTCCTCTAGGCATTCCTCTGTCTATGCTAGGTGAGCGGTACCGGCAGGGTAGCGTTCTTATACCTTACAGCTTCGGCTGCTGTCCGTATCCTTACCTCTTAGGGGAGCGGACATAGGCAGGTGCCTGAGGCACATGGTCTGGCTGGGCCTTGTGATTGTACTCGTAGGTGGACGTTGCCGCTAGGGTAACGTTCCTTATACTGCGTCTGGCAGTTGTTCGTATCCTCGCACACTAGGGGAGCGAACAGAGGTAGGAGCTTTGTGCGGCTTACGCTGCTGTTCGTCTCTTTTGCACCACTAGAAGAGCGGACCTAGGCAGGTGCCATATCTAGTGGTTCGTGTCCTCGCACACTAGTGGAGCGAACGCAGGTAGGAGCTTTGTGCGGCTTACGCTGCTGTTCGTCTCTTTTGCACCACTAGAAGAGCGGACCTAGGTAGGGGCCATTTCGCACACATTGCCTTTGTCTCTGTGATTATTAACAGAGATCATTCCACACACCCTCCAAGTAAGGGAGGAATTGCTTTACTTTCTTATTATATCCTTCTGTGAGTTAACAGAGGTATTGCACTCTGCCATAGTCTGCAGCAAAGTCTTTGCACGGTGGACCCTGACTGTCTGATACTCCTTTCGGTTATTATCAGACAGCCCCCCGTAACATTAGGACTGAGCCAAGGGTCTGGCAGTTATGGCAGAATATCAGCAGTTACACCGTTACATACAAGTACTTGAGTCACGGCTCAAGAGTATAGAGGATAAACCTCAGACCATGGTGACATCTGCACATGATCCTCGACTTGCTCTACCAAACAGATATTCTGGCGATGCTAGATCATGTCGTGGTTTCATTAGTCAGTGTCAGATACACCTAGAGGTTAACTCTTCTCGCTTCTCTACGGAGAGGTCCAGAGTAGGCTTTATCATCTCCTTACTTCAGGACAAAGCCTTAGAATGGGCGACTCCCCTATGGGAGCGCTCTGATGTGGTTACTCTGAGACATCAAGACTTTCTTGATGCTCTTAAGGCGGTATTCATGGGTCCGAAGGTTACCCATGATGCGGCCCTGAGACTGTAAGATCTATCTCAGGGTTCGTTATCCACTAGTTCTTATGCCATTGCTTTTAGAACTCTGGTGGCAGAACTAGATTGGCCAGAGAAGGTGTTGATTCCTATCTTCTGGAGAGGGTTGGCTGGCTATGTCAAGGATGCCCTTGCTACTCGTGAAGTCCCTGCTTCTCTGGAGGACTTGATCACAGTAGCAACGAGGATCGATGTACGCCATAAGGAACGTAGACTCGAGGTCTCTTCCTCACGCCCTAAGCATCGGGCTATTCCAGTTGTTGAGGGTCCACTACCATCTTCCTCAGCATCTGAAACATCTCCCACTCCTATGGAGTTAGGTCATACGTTCTCCAGACTACGCAAGTCTGGTCCTCCTATATGTTACGTATGTCGTCAGGCTGGGCACTATGCCAACAAGTGTCCTAGTCGTCAGGGAAACTCCCTGGCCTAGTAACGATTAGAGGGGGGTTACTAGAGACGTCTTCTGCACCCTCTAAGTGTTGTATCCCAGGTCAGCTCTCATTATCTGAGAATACATGGCCTATTATGGCTTTTGTGGATTCCGGAGCTGACGGGATTTTTGTGTCCTCAGGATTTGTAAAGGGACACAATATTCCCTCTATCATGTTAGAGGCGCCTATTCCTGTCCGTGTTGTTAATGGAACTATGTTGTCTGACTCCATTACATTGAGGACAGTTCCCTTGCGCCTTTCCCTGTCTCAGGGTCACATAGAGGAGATTTCTTTTCTTGTTTTGCCTGAGGGTATAGACGACGTCCTTCTGGGTCTTCCATGGCTTCGGACTCATGCTCCTCACATTGACTTGGAGTCTGACAGCATTATTAGTTGGGGTTCGAAATGTCAGTCCCGATGTCTTCCCTTACCACCTAAGGTCGTTGCAGTTGCATCAACTGATCTCTCTCCCATACCTACACCCTATTTGGATTTCGCTGACGTGTTCTCCAAACAGGGTGCTGAGGTTCTTCCACCCCATAGGCCGTATGACTGTGCCATAGACCTTATCCCAGGTTCGGTTCCACCTAAAGGCAGGGTTTACCCCCTGTCGATACCTGAGTCGGAGGCCATGTCGACCTATATAAGAGAGAGCTTAGAGAAGGGGTTCATTCGTAAGTCTGTCTCTCCCGCGGGAGCTGGGTTTTTCTTTGTTCGGAAGAAAGAGGGCGATTTGCGTCCCTGCATAGATTACAGGGGTCTCAACGCAATCACAATAAAGAACAAATACCCATTACCTTTCATTTCGGAGCTCTTTGACAGACTGAGAGGAGCTCAAGTTTTTACGAAGTTGGATCTGCGGGGTGCGTATAACTTGGTACGAATTCGAAAGGGTGACGAATGGAAGACCGCTTTTAACACCCGAGACGGTCACTATGAATACCTCGTCATGCCTTTTGGGTTATGTAATGCACCCGCAGTATTTCAGGACTTCGTAAATGATGTGTTCAGGGATTTACTGTTATCCTCAGTAGTGGTGTATCTGGACGACATCCTGATTTTTTCTCCTGATCTGGAGACTCATCGTCAGGATGTCGTTCGTGTCCTTTCCCGTTTAAGGGAGCACTCATTGTTTGCTAAACTCGAGAAATGTGTATTCGAGCAGTCCTCATTGCCTTTTTTGGGTTACATTATCTCACAAGAGGGTCTGGCTATGGATCCTGCGAAGCTCTCTGCTGTCCTGCAATGGTCCGAACCTCATTCCTTGAAGGCGGTGCAACGCTTCTTAGGATTTATAAATTATTACAGGCAGTTCATACCCCATTTTTCTACTTTGGTGGCCCCTTTGGTGGCCTTGACTAAGAAAGGTGCTAATCCCAAAGCCTGGTCTACTGAGACATCTCAGGCTTTTGAGGCAGTAAAAAGACACTTTTCAACTGCTCCCGTTCTTCAAAGACCCGATGAGAGTAAGCCCTTCCTCTTAGAGGTTGATGCCTCTTCAGTGGGTGCTGGTGCGGTCTTGTATCAAAAGAACGGTGCAGGTAGAAAAAGGCCGTGTTTCTTCTTTGCTAAAACCTTTTCACCGGCAGAGAGAAACTATACCATTGGGGATAGGGAACTGCTCGCCTTGAGATTAGCCTTGGAGGAGTGGCGTCACTTGCTGGAAGGAGCGAAACATCCTTTCCAGGTCTATACAGACCATAAGAATCTGACGTACTTACAAACCGCTCAGCGTCTGAATCCTCGCCAAGCCCGCTGGTCCTTGTTTTTCTCCCGCTTTCACTTCTCCATCAACTATTTGTCTGGGAGTAAGAATAACAAGGCAGACGCCCTGTCTCGCTCTATGCTTTCTACCCAGGAAGAGATGGACGAACCTCGTCTTATCCTTCCCTCCAGGGTTTTTCATACGCTCTCTCCTGTGACGTTAGACCAAATCCCACCGGGCAAGACATTTGTTCCGCCTGATCGACAGAATGATATACTGTCATGGGCCCACACCTCAAAGGTGGGTGGGCATTTTGGTATTAGGCGGACACGAGAGTTACTGGAGAGGTGGTATTGGTGGCCACACTTAGCCAGCCACGTCAAGAGATATGTCGGTTCCTGCTACTCGTGTGCTCGCAACCGTCCATTACGGCAGAGACCGGCTGGGCTCTTGCATCCTTTACCAGTGCCAGATAGACCATGGGAGGTGGTAGGCATGGACTTTGTGGGTGATCTTCCATGTTCACAGGGACATAGATTTGTGTGGGTCATTACGGACCATTTCTCCCGGATGGTTCATCTCGTACCGTTATCGAGAATCCCATCTTCCAGGGTACTAGCCAAACTATTCCTCAAGCATGTCTTTAGGCTTCACGGGATGCCAGATCGTATCATTTGTGATAGAGGCCCGCAATTTACTTCCCGTTTCTGGCGAGATCTTTGTAGCCTTCTGCAAATTGAGTTGAATCTCTCTTCGGCATACCATCCGGAGACTAATGGTTTGGTTGAACGTACCAATCAATCTATGATTATATACCTTCGACACTTTGTTGCTGAGAACCACGATAACTGGTCCTCCCTCCTACCCTGGGCAGAATTTGCCCTTAACAATTCGCTGGCTGAGGCCACTGGGCAGACACCGTTCGTACTCAATAATGGGCAACACCCTAGGGTACCGGTACCGTTTCCCGCTGCTGCACCTCCTCCTCTTGTGGCCGACTGGGCAACTAATGCCAGAGAGGTTTGGGATCGGACTCAAGAGTCGATCCAAGCAGCTAAGGACCGTATGAAGACGGTGTCCGATCGGTTTCGTCGCCCGGCTCCTGTCTTTTCTCCAGGGGACTTTGTGTGGCTCTCTGCAAAACACATGAGACTTAGAGTGAGCTCTGTCAAATTTGCTCCTCGCTTCCTGGGTCCTTATGAGGTTCTTCGACAGGTAAATCCTGTAGTCTATCAATTGAAGTTACCTGTCCATCTTAGGATTCATGACAAATTCCATGTCTCACTGCTAAAGCCGGCTATTTTACCTCACGCTCGTGAAGTGCACTCTCCTGCCTCTGATTCCTCTCGCTCTAGCTATGAGGTACGAGCCATAGTTGGTTCTAAGATGGTTAGAGAGCGCAGGTTCTTCTTGATAGATTGGGAGGGCTATGGCCCGGAACATCGCTCTTGGGAGCCTGAGGAGGCTGTCCATGCTCCCGACTTAGTTGCCGATTATCTGCGTCGCCGGGAGGGGGGCCCTTGAGGGGGAGGTACTGTTACGGTTGCTGCGAGCACTGGAGACTATGTCCAGATTTCTTGCTACTGCACATGTGCGAGCGCTGGAGACTAAGTCCAGATTTCTTGCTACTGCACATGTGCGAGCGCTGGAGACTAAGTCCAGATTTCTTGCTACTGCACATGTGCGAGCGCCGGAGACTAAGTCCAATCTTGGAGCCATTGCACATGTGCGGGTGACATCATCGCTGACACGAGGTCACATGTCTCTGACACCTTCTATGCCGATTGGTCGCTGGTCATGTGCTTGTGACGTCTTGCTCGGTGATAGGCCAGCATGACGTCACTCCTGTCGTTCTGGAAGCGGATTGGCTCTGGTGTCCTCCATCTTGGATGAGGCACAGAGTCTATATAAGACCCTGACACACGCCGCATGGTGCTCAGTCCTCTTGGTTCATGCATATGAGTAGACGCTCTGTGCGCGTTCCTCTAGGCATTCCTCTGTCTATGCTAGGTGAGCGCTACCGGCAGGGTAGCGTTCTTATACCTTACAGCTTCGGCTGCTGTCCGTATCCTTACCTCTTAGGGGAGCGGACATAGGCAGGTGCCTGAGGCACATGGTCTGGCTGGGCCTTGTGATTGTACTCGTAGGTGGACGTTGCCGCTAGGGTAACGTTCCTTATACTGCGTCTGGCAGTTGTTCGTATCCTCGCACACTAGGGGAGCGAACAGAGGTAGGAGCTTTGTGCGGCTTACGCTGCTGTTCGTCTCTTTTGCACCACTAGAAGAGCGGACCTAGGCAGGTGCCATATCTAGTGGTTCGTGTCCTCGCACACTAGTGGAGCGAACGCAGGTAGGAGCTTTGTGCGGCTTACGCTGCTGTTCGTCTCTTTTGCACCACTAGAAGAGCGGACCTAGGTAGGGGCCATTTCGCACACATTGCCTTTGTCTCTGTGATTATTAACAGAGATCATTCCACACACCCTCCAAGTAAGGGAGGAATTGCTTTACTTTCTTATTATATCCTTCTGTGAGTTAACAGAGGTATTGCACTCTGCCATAGTCTGCAGCAAAGTCTTTGCACGGTGGACCCTGACTGTCTGATACTCCTTTCGGTTATTATCAGACAGCCCCCCGTAACAGGTACCTTCTGTCTACTTATATTCATACTGTGTGGAACCCCGGCTGCGACCCGGCTGACATCTATGGTTATCTTTTATCTTCAAGTGCTGAATAAAAGCCGTGTGAATTGGACTCTACTGGGTCACTGCCTCTTTGTCGTCCTGTGCGAACCCCGCAACATTACATTATGGTGGAGAATGAGGGCAGGTGAACTGAGGCATACCCGAACGCTGCACATCCAGAAGTCAAGTCGACTGCCTGCTGAAGACTATTATATGCTCCTGGGGGAGTTTAGGACTTCAACAGAAACTCCAAGCACTGTTAAACCTGCATGTAAGTAATCAGGACTGCCAAGCTGCAGTTTTAACTGGCTAATAAAATGAAGGAAATTCTGTTGCAGTTGGTGCTATCCCTGTGATAGCAACAGGAAACAAACGAGTTGCAGTGGCAGCAACAGGAGCAGATGGCGATAGCCCAGCGGAAGCAACAGTAGACGAATTAATTGCTATGACAGCAGATTGCAGCCCTGTGGGAGATGCCACTGGCACCCGGCCCAGACCGACGGGAGCCCCGGGACAGGGTTCGGTCTACCTTGAGGAAGCTAGGCCCAGGGGATGACATGCAGGCTCTCGTCACCATCTTTGAGCACACGGCGGAGCGGGAAAAGCTATAGGAAGACCAGTGGGCTGAAGTTGTGGCTCCTGGTGGGCGACGCACAGAATGCCTGCTTAGACCTCAGTCACGAGGATGCCTTGGACTATGCAAAATTGAAAGGTGAGATCCTTGCACGTCTGGGGGTTAATACCTATATGAGGGCTCAATGGGTATTCGCGTGGACCTATGTGGAGACCCGTCCCACCAGGTCTCACGCATATGACTTACTGCAATTGGTGAAAAGGTGGCTACAGCAAGAGGTTTTGTCTACAGCCCAGATGGTGAAAAGGGCGGTGGTCGACCGGCTGGTGCGGACTCTGCCAGTCGCTATACAATGTTGGCTGGGCCAAGGGGACCTGGGTAACCTAGATCAGGTGGTGTGTCTGCCTAAGCGATATACTGCCATCCAGGACTTTATACGTGACTCTGCCCCAATGCATCAGGTCCGTCGGGTCCAGGACCCTGGCCGAGGTACACGTACGGCTCTTACAACTGACAAAACCCAAGCCCACGCCAAGGGTGTAACCCGGAGTGAGGGTGGAAAAAGACCAGTCTCTCTTAGGTTGGTCGCAAAAACTAGTGGGAACACTGCTTTGAAGTGTTGGCGGTGTATAGGGCCAGGACATATTGCTGCTTATTGTCCTGTGACTACCGAACCCATGGACTGCGGGTTCACACGCCGAATGTCTATGTATGCTCATACTGTCTACACGGCACACACTGCCTCAGAACCTCATCTGTGCCAAGTGTACTTAGATGGACATTGGGCAGAGGCCCTCTTGGACTCGGGAAATATAGTAACCCTCATCCATGGGTCACTGATCTCAGGGTTGAAGCCCAGGGAGGGGGAGCTCGGGGTTGTATGCATACATGGTGAGCTTCGCAATTATCCAACTGCAGCAGTGTCCTTTTCCACTCCGTGCGGAGATGTAAAACATGTGGTCGGGGTGGCATTTGGGACAGATCAGCTAAGAGATCCTACCCTGACCCGGGAAAGGGTAATAAAGATAAATGGGGTGGCTCAGCAACCGGGGGCAGAAACTGTCTTTCCCGGCATGGCGGTTAACAATGATTTAATTTACCGGGTAGACAAAATCAGGGATGAAGACGTGGAACAACTGGCAGTGCCACAATCCCACCATGAGGCAGTGCTTAAAATGGCCCACACACATCTTCTGGGGAGGCACTTAGGGGTTATAAAGACACAACAGTGCATTTTACAGAGGCTCTTTGACCGGGAGTGTACGCAGAGGTCCAGAACTACTGTGAGTCCTGCCTGGAATGCCAGCTGACCTCACCCATTGCAAATTACCGGAGTCGATTGGTGCCTCTACCGCTTACAGAGGAACCTTTTTAATGAATTGCAATGGATCTGGTGGGGCCCATTGTAAAATTCACACTCGGACACCAACATATCCTGGTAGTTGTAGACTATGCCATTCGCTATCCAGAGGCCATTCCACTGTGTCGTACCTCCGTGAAGCTTATTGCCAGGGAATTATTTGCCATGTTTTGTCGTCTTGGGCTGCCAAGGGAGACCCTTACTGATCAGGGGACTCCTTTTCTGTCTAAGGTGACAAAAGAACTATGTAAGTTATTGAAGATAAAACAATTATGCACATCTTTGTACCATCTCCAGACCGATGGGCTGGTCGAGCGGTTTAATAAAACCCTTAAATCCATGCTTAAAAAGGTAGTGGCCAAATATGGGAGGGACTGGGACATGCTGTTGCCTTATCTTATGTTTGCTATTCGGGAGGTACCGCAGGCGTCTACGGGTTTTTCACCCTTTGAGCTTCTATATGGCAGACACCCTAGGGGCTTGCTAGATGTAGTCAAGGAAACATGGGAACAGGAACCTACCCCGAATAAAAGCGTCATTGAACATGTGACTCAAATGCAGGATCGCATTACAGACGTTTTGCCAATTGTAAAAGAGCATTTAATGAAGTCCCAGGGAGCACAAAGGCACTCCTATAACACGCGGGCCACCATTAGATCCTTTAAAGTCGGGGATCGGGTGTTAGTCTTTTTGCTTACGTCAAGAAAGAGAAAAAAAATTGCTGTATATGGGATCAACCAATAAGATTTTGTTCAAATCATCAAAAATGTATTTTATTGGCACATATTTTATACATACAAAAATATCCACACAGAACAGTGAAAAATAACAAATAAAAATATCTAAAAACAGTCAACGAACACCCCAATACATAGTTCCATGTTAGGAACCCAGCACCATGATCCTGAATGAAATTCCACTAGATGTACAAATCAATAATATTCACAGGCATAAATGCAGGACCTGTGTGCAAATTTTCACTGCAAACCCTATGCCATATAGTACTCTAGAGAATAGTACCCCATCTGGCACCACCATCAATAAATACAATATAATAAGTACAAAATACTAGCAAAAAAAGGGATGAAGATAACCTTATAATGAGGAAATCAATATACCCAGTTCAATAGTTAAACCAGGTAAGCCACAGACTATCCAGAATAATCCAGAAAGTCATCACCAAGATGTATTACCCCTTGCTAGAAGTCCTAAGTTTAAGGTGGTGTGAGGCCTCAGGATCGGCGCAAGTATGGGGTGTTTCCCCACGCGTATCGCCACTGGAGATGTGGCTTCCTCAAGGGCCAAAAAAAAGGTTTTTCACCCTTTGAGCTTATATACGGCAGACACCCTAGGGGCTTGCTAGATGTAGTCAAGGAAACATGGGAACAGGAACCTACCCCGAATAAAAGCGTCATTGAACATGTGACTCAAACGCAGGATCGCATTACAGACGTTTTGCCAATTGTAAAAGAGCATTTAATGAAGTCCCAGGGAGCACAAAGGCGCTCCTATAACACGCGGGCCACCGTTAGATCCTTTAAAGTCGGGGATCGGGTGTTGGTCTTTTTGCTTACGGCCGCAAGTAAGTTTTTGGCCAAGTAGCAAGGGCCATACGAGGTTCGGGAAAAGATGGGGGAGATGAATTACCGAATATAGCAGCCAGGGAAGAGAAAACCAGAACAATTGTATTGTATTAATTTGCTTACAGCTTGGAAGGACCGTGAATGTATAGTTATGGATGTAAGACCAGAGGTGTCCTTTGAGGACCCTCTGGTACCGCCCAACCAGGGGACCGAAGAAGGGATGAACCTAGGTGACGCACTCACTAAAACTCAGCTCCAGGAAGTTCGGAAATGAGTGCAGTAGAACATGAATGTGTTCCCCGAGCTGCCTGGCTGTACTTTGATTATACTGCATGACATTGTCACCGACCCTCGGGTAAAGGTGAGTATGAAACCATATCAGGTGCCAGAGGACCGGAGACAGGCCATTGCAGACGAGGTGAAACAGATGCTTAGACTAGGGGTTATTGAGAAATCTAAGAGTGACTGGGCTAGTCCCATTGTGCTGATTCCAAAACCGGACGGACCGCTGCGGTTCTGCAACGATTTCCAGCATTTGAATGAGGTTTGAAGGTTCGACCTTTACCCAATGGCCCGGGAGGACGAACTGATTGAAAGGTTGTGGAAGGCTCAATGCTTCACGATGCTCAACCTTACCAAAGGCTACTGGCAGGTTCCGCTGACAGAGTCGGCCAAGGAAAAAATGGCTTTTATAACATGGGATGGCCTCTACCACTATGTTTTCTTGCCCCTTGGACTACTTTCCAAAGGCTGATGGACATAGTGTTGGAGCCCCATCATAAGTACGTGACTGCGTATTTAGATGATATCATCATCTTCAGTACAGATTGTCAGGCCCACTTGTCTCAGGTTAAGGCAGTAGTGGATTCACTTCAGTCGGTGGGATTCACAGCTAATCCAAAAAAATGTAAAGTTGGCCTGGAGGAACCCTGTACTTGAGGTATGTGATTGGCCGCGGGGTTATCAAGCCTCAAGTGAATATGATCGAGGCCATCTAAAAGTGGCCCATGCCAGTGTCCACTAAGCAAGTGAGAGCGTTCCTCAGCATCATCAAGTACTACCATCGGTTCTTACCGTACTTTGCCGGGAGAATGGCGGCTCTAACCGATCTTTTGAGGGGCCAGAAGTCGGACATTGTTCGCTGGAATGCTAAAGCTGAGGAAGCGTTTCAGTCCATGAAGTCAGCATTGTGTGGACAACCAGTCCTCATTAACCTGATTTCGACAAAACCTTTATTGTGCAAACGGATGCCTCCGAGGTGTATTTAGGTGTCGTCCGCTCGCAAGAGGTGAACGGAGCTGAACATCCGGTCACCTATTTGAGCAGAAAACTTACCCCGTCGGAGAAAAATTATAACGTAGTGGAAAAGGAGTGCTTGGCTATTGGAGTCCCTATGCTATTATTTGCTCGGGCGTCAGTTTCATTTAGTGACGGACCATGCACCCCTTGTCTGGATGAAAAATGCATAAGAGCGGAATTTTCGGGTCACCAGGTGGTTCCTGTTCCTTCAGAACTTTAGTTTAATGGTGGAACATCGGGCTGGGACATCGCAGGCCAATGCGGATGCCCTGTCACGGGTGGCCTGTATGGTGGCAAATGTTCAACCCCACAAGTTTATGGGGTATGTGAGGTATTGGGGGGACTCATATGTGAGGGATGGTATGTATCCCCCAGAATGCACACAGAAACATATTAGAGTGCTGGACAGTGGTCAGTCCGGGCCGGGTTTGGATACGGCTCATGACCACTGATTTAATTTAAAAGTTCCTGCAAAGGTTTGAGAGGGGCAGAGTTTGTATTGTTAGTTTCTGTTTTGCTTACTTTTTTCCAAGGGCCATAACTTTTTCATTGTTTTGTCCATATTGACGTATGGATCTTGTTTTATGCTTGAATATACATCACTCTGTAAACATGGCGCCTTACTAGGGTGTTAGGGTTACTCCATAAATCAATGTAAAAGGAAATTCAGCATTACTTGTTAGGCTGGAGTCACACTTGCAGGTGACTCGCATGAAGATCGCATTGCACTCCTCAGACCGGCCGCCCACTCTCATGACTCCAGCTTGTGAGGTTCATGTATTTCTAAGCAGCTGTGCGCTCTTGTCAAGAGAACGGGCGGCCAGTCCGGGCAATGCGATGTGGTTGTTGTGCTAGTCACCCGCAAGTGTGACTCTAGCCTTATGCAGAAAATATAGCATTGTTGGAACAGCAATCCAGATAAATGATGTTTCAGTCTAATGTTAGGACCTTTCTTAAAACTAAAGATTACATTAGATAAGCAGAAAAATATAGAACACAATAGTGACCAATCTGAGTATAAAAATACAAAAAAGGCAATAAATCTATCAAATATGGCTAAGGCACCCTGGGTATATAATTTGCATTTATTTTTTGTATATATGGATCTCACAAGGTATTGACTAAGCATTCAATTAAGCATAAGGCTAAGACCGCACTTTGCGTTTCCACCTGCGTTTCTGCTGCTTTTTATGTCCGTTTTGAGAAGCACCTTTTTCATGCCAAAAGGCATGCGTTTTGATTTTCCAGCAAAGTCAATGGAAAATTGTGATTTTCAGACCGCACTTTGCGTTTTTAAACGCTGCGTTTAATTTGCATATTTTGTGGCAAAAACCATAGGTTCAAAGAAGCAGCATGTCAGTTGTTTTTGCCATTTTGGGTGCGTTTTGCTAACATTGAAGTCAATGAGAAATGGCAAAAACCAAGATTCTTCAAATTTCCTGTGTTTTACCTGCTTTTTTAGTGCGGAAAACATGCGTTTTGGACTTCAAAAACGCATGTTTTTCTGACATTAAAATAATGGAATAATATGTCCCTTTACACACACACATAGTTCGACAATTAAATTAAAGAAAATTATGTTTTTTTGGCAATTTTAGCATTAAATATTATATAACCGCTCTAATTTCATGAAATAAAACTTTTTACTATATTTATTCCAAAATATATATGTTTTCCTTTTTTTTCTTTTTTTTTCATTCTGTTTGACTATTTAATCTTTATATAGCAGTGTCATGATGTTCAAAACGCAGGTGAAAAAGCATGTAAAAAGTGCTGAAAACGCATCTTAAAAGCGGTAAATACGCATGCGTTTTCAGCGCTAAAGTTCTGAAAAAGGCAACTTTGGAAAAAATCAATTAAGCCCAAAACATGCGTTTATAACTGCAAGTAGGAGAACGCCAAGTGCGTTCTTAGCCTAAAAGGGAGGAACAGAGTGCCAAGAGAATACATGTCAGTTTGAGAACAACTTAAATAACGTAATATGACAATGTGTTATTTAGAGGGTAAAATCTCAGAAGAACGCTAGATTTTTCCCTTTAAACAACACATTAAATAATCTTTAGGTACTCTGTTCCATCCTTTTACTTGGGACCTAACATTGTTCTATACTTAACTTCTACGCTGTGTGAGGGCTTATTTTTTGCAGGGCAAACCAATGTTTTTATTGATACTATTTTGGGATAGAAATTACAATTTGATAGCTTCTTACTGGATTTATTGCCAGCTTTGCAGCAACCCCCAAAAATGCAATGCTGCCATTTTTAATTCTTTTCTGCTTGCTGTGTTTACTGATCAAGTTAATACATTTTATATTTTGATTGATTGGAGTTTAATGAGCCCAGAAACACGTGTGCATTTTAAAATTTTTTATTATTTTTTTCATGTGGGAAAAGGGAAGGTAAGTAAAATATTTGTGTTTTCTTGTTTTACATTTTTTTAAGATTTTTTTCTTGTATTTGTTAGTTCCCTCATTCAACTTGTGCCTGTAATCGCTCGATTAGCTTCTGTATGTAATAAAACATATATAAAACAAAAATTAAGATATTTTTTGAAACCTAGCCACAGCCTTGGTTTCAACAAAGCTCCATGATGGCAGGTACAGAGTTCTTTAACAGATCGCCAGCAATCATAGCATTCTATCGGCGTTTCAGAATCATGGACAGCCAATGAATGTATACACTAATGCCCCCAGATTCTAAACTGTTTTTAATAGTTCAACAGTCACTGGCAGAGGTTCACTCCACTCTCAGCTGGAAGACGCAGAACCTGGCTGTGACACACAGTCATTATCTGCTGGGTTTGGCGTAAGCTCAGCCTGTGAGCTCATTCCATACTCTCACTCCCGACATCTACGATACATATCAGAAATGGTTAAACAGTGAAAGTAAAACTTTGCATAAAAATATTACACATGAGCATTTATCACTTATCTTATATTAATAGAGAAATGTGCTTCTTTATTCACTTTTGAGTTGCCTTTTAAGCACCACCAGCCTCACGAACTTTGCATTCAATCTGGCCTCCTTGGTCAATGAAAGGTCCTATCTCACTGAGGAGTTAGGCTATAGCTGAAGAGGGAATGAAGGGGAAAGATGAGTAGAAATGGGCGAATTGTGAAATATTCAGGTTCGTATTATGCTATCTGAATGCTGAGCACTATTCCAGTATTCATTATAAATTACAAATCTAATGCAAGTCAATGGGGTACCCAAGCATTTTTCTGAGAAAATGCTCTGGCTCCCCATTGATTTGCATTAGATTCGTTATTCGTAACAAATAACTGGAAAAGTGCTCGGTATTGAGATAGTGTTATGGTCATTGAGGGATGGAGGACATCTGGGAGTGGACCCACTGGGCCATACACCAGACTCCCCTGGAGGAGCTAACCTCGAGATAACCCTTATACAGTGATTGTCAGGCACAGCCCCAGGGGGCCTAAATGCACGGCAGCCAGGACCATGGATGTCGGCTCAGATGGACTGAAGAGTGTCTGAAGTCTGATATGGATTTGCTTAGATGTGGCATGGAGATGGTATCTCATCCATGGCAGGACGCAGGTGATGATTCAGACGTGGCTGCACGGAGGTAATGGCTCAAACATGGCAGCACGGAGGTGATGATTCAGATCTGGCGGCACAAAGGTGATGACTCAGACGTGGCTTCATGAAGGTGGTGGTAGCAAACAGGCTCTAGGTAGAGACACATGTTAGTGGGTACTGGGACAAGACACGTAGAACTAGACACAGTAAGAGGTATAGGACCTGAGAACTAGCAACAAACTACAGATATGCAATGTTTCTCAGGCATCTCCCGAAAGGAGAGAATGCCGTAAATATTTACAGGGAGATTGGTGACCTCTGAGGACACGTCTGGGTAATAGGATGCTGGCCCTTTAAGAAAGGAGGTGTGGCTGCGCGCTCATCTTCGGGCACTCACAGAAGGCCTGCATGTGGCCTGAAAGCAGAAAGAGGCTGCGGTAGGCCCCAGGGCAGGAAGGGACACCTGGGATCGCCAGACTGGTGAGGAGAACGGTGCCTCTGCCGTGGCATAGAAGCGGAGATGTGTGGGTGTGCCACTTTGGGACCGGGTGCTACAGATAGCATATTCCGAACCTGAATATTTTATTATTCACCCACCTCTAGTGATGAGCATTCAGCACAGTAAAATACCATCCAACAAAAGCATATTGTCCTGCAGCTTTGAGTAATTGTACAGAGAAAGAAGAGCCAGAATCCATGTCTCTGTGTGTGCTGTGTATGTGAGACCTTATAGCAGCTAGTCTCTATCTACCAGCTCAGACCCAACTCAATATTAGAAATACAGTCTGTAGAAGAGACAACCGGTGAAAAATGCTGGACACCAGTCATACATTTGTCAAAAATAGTCTTTTTTTTATTTATACACACAAAACAACTTATTTTGAAAAGTACCTAAAATACAGTACAGTAGGCTTTAATCAAATGACTAATCCCAAATGGAACATATGAAAATGCTCTATACCTTAAAGGGGTATTCAATGAACAAACATGGGATGAAAGGTTTAATAACCGGGGCCCCAACAATCAGTAAAGCATGTCCATTATTGATGCTTGAAGATGAGGAAAATTTGATGTACTTTGTTATATTTGGGTGGTATAATTTACCTCCTTATAAAACATAAAACTAATAAATATATATACTGTAGATAACGTCAGCCCATTACATTTTTTATGACAGTACATTCTGTAATGATTCTTACAAGCAATGCCTGCATAGAGCATTTAAAATATATAAACACAAAATATGTATCTACCAAATTGCACTCCTATTAGAATTATAAAGTATAAGATTTGCCTTTTTAATGATGCCTTGAACACTTGCCCTTTCATTTCCCCTCTGAGACATGAACCTTTGCTGAGAGCTCATATCTTGCTCTCTTTTTAAATGCCTTTTCTCTAGTGAAACAATAACCTGCCATTTTAGGAACTCTAAATACAATTTATTGGTCTTCATTATTCCTTGGAGATAAGCAATTTTCCTTAAAATTACTTTTGTCGATGACTTTTGTGCAAATTATTTCTAAGAAAAAAAAATCTGCAATACCTCTTACTTAGACATAATCTCGGCCAAAGTCTAATAATTCTCCTGCTAAACTCACAAGATGAATGTTCTGTCAGTGAAAGCAGAATGGAGGAAATAGTGAGATACCATTTTTAAAGCATCACATTCTTCTTGTAGAAATCTCGCGTACAGTATTACTCTGAGCAGCACTGATACAATTTATGTCACCTGCATCTCATAGCACACATCCGAAAAGATTGCTTTTTAATGTATTGTACCCAGAAAGATGTCTGATTACACATATTATGCTTTGTTTGGATGGGACATGTAGAACAGCAAGCCTTTCCTGCAATCTCGCTCCTAATCATACCTGTTCCAACAGGAATCTAGTTATGGGCCTTATTTCCATTACATATATGTCAGAAACCATCCGCAAAGGAAAACCAACATCATAATTTTAGATAAAAATTGTTTAAAAAAAAACAACCAATCTGAGTAAAATATATGCACATTGTACTACTATGTGGGAATAACAATACAAATTCAATATCAATAATGATTCAGTTTAATTTATTTAGTATTTGTAGTTATTTATTCTCATCTTTTGAGAAACAATTATTAATAATTAACTTCTAACTTTATATATAAATTTAGTTGCCTAAAGCGCTTGTCCCATTTCAGAAAACTTTTCCTATATGTACAGTTTATTGTAAAAACATACTGTGCTTTACCTATCCTTCCAAGGTCTAGCGCAATGTCTCCGCTGCTGCCTTGACTACAATGATTGCAGTGGTGAGTTCAACTTGACATTGTTGCAGCCAATCACTGCATGGAATAAGCCACTAAAAGCTCAGTGGTTGGCTACAACAATATCAACATGACGAAACTGCTGTAGCCAAATAATGAAAAATGAAGCAATTGGAAGGACAATGTGTTAGACCCTGCGAGGGTATGTAAAGCTATTTTGATTTTTTTTTTACAACAAACTGTGCATGCAGTGAAAAGTTTTGTGAAAGAGAACCCCTTTAAGGCTGTATTAACAGTATGGTATGGCATCTGATGCAAGTGCATCAGATGCGATATGCTAATGACCCTCACTTCTCGCTGTGCTGCCAGCATGAGCAAAGTGTCATGCAACTGTGATCTGATCCTGCGATCTGATCACAGCTGTGGAGGAGAATGTGGGAGCTGCGGAGGAGAGGTAGGGATTACTCTCCTCACCTCCTCCATTGTCAGCTGATGCGATTATCGCACTGCACTTGGATTTCATCCGAGTGCAGTCCGATGTTTCTCTCGCACCCATAGACTTGTATGGGAGTGAGTAATACATCTCTCGCTGACAATCACAGCATGTTGTGACTTCTTGCTCATCCAGAATCTGGATGAGAAAAAAGCTGACCATCTGCTCTCCCTCATTGAATAACCTTGGTCTGAGTACAATGTGACATTTTCTCTCATTGCACTTGTCCGAGTCATATGCTCGTGTGAGCATACTCTAAGTCTGATTCTAGGCTTTTGGCTTGATAGACAATAAGTAAGAGTAAGTTATATCTCTTCTTTGGCCCTTTTTGCCTAATATGTCTGGACACCTTGATAAAGGGTGTTGATATTTGTAGGCTACACCATCTCTCATTGTCATTACACAAACATACATCACCTGATATGCTTCATACAATAAGCATTTAAGTTTATACAGTTTGAAGATAGAAAATCTGCATAAAAATGACGATATGATCAAAATGCTCCCTTCCCTAATTGTGCAAACAAGTGTAATTCATCTCTAGCAGGATAGATGCTGAGACAGATCACAGAAAATAGAAGGTCTTTACCTTTTTGCTCCTACTCTCCTGTTTGTGAAACTTCATACAGGCATAGCAAAGCTGTTGGTTTTCAGTTATTGTCAGAGAAGCCATTTACAATGTGTGTCAAGGTACATGCAAACATTGAATATATGAAATGTAAACTGCAAATACAGAATTATAAAATTGAGGTACTTAGCACACAAATTGGCCAATTCATGTGTTTCCTCTAGCACAAAAATGTAGGCCTTCTTTGAAGATATGCCTCTATCAAGCCAAATAAAGATAAAGAACCCCGGCACACAGTATGGAAGGAGGATAAACAGTCAATGGTTTTTGTAGTATGTTCGAGTTTTATTCAAAAGAAGTTTTCACAACAATTGGAAGTTGCAATACAGTCCTTTCACAACAACAAGGAGTTGCAATACAGTACGACGTTTCGGCTCTTAAATGAGCCTTCACCAGGGACATAAAGGTACTAAATTTTAACAGGAAAGATCACAGGAAACATAATTACAATAACATCATGTTCAAAGTGAAAACATAACAACAATATTTCTCCAAGTGGTGTGGTTATAAGATGTGAGACAATATGTGCACATGTTAAAGTGCTATCTTGATGTACATCCGATGGGGAGGGGATTTGGAGGATTTAAGAGTGAGAGGGGGGGCTGAGGAGAAGGTGGAGTAGAGGAAGAGAGAAGGAAGGAGAGAAAGAAAGCAAGAGAGGGAAAAGAAAAGAAGAAAGGGAAAAAGAAGAGAGACATACCCGTACTGATGTTGTACAGAGTGGGTCCTGTGCACAACACTAGGAGATGAGAAACTGGAGACTGAAGAGAAAAGGGGAATTATGATCAATATTGCATCCTAGTCTATGTTGATGAATGATTAGGAAGAATATAGCTTACATTCAATAGATTAAGGGTCCTCGTGGCTCCAAGTGAAAGGAATATAGTAGCTGGATGTAGGTAAGTGCTATAGGAGGCTAATAGAGAAAATGGAAGTGTTAAGGAGGCACTATAAGTAAGAAAATATGAAGTATTAGCTTGATCACGTACCAATGAGAATCGATGTACTATATGAATGGGCAGAGGCTCATATATAGTAAAGATGCAAGGTGTGCCTGGGGCACTTATGTGATGCTGCTATAAAAGAAATGGACATGTAATGAGATCAATAGTAAAATGATCAGTAGTAAATAAATACGGAAAAAGGATAAGTAAAACATACCGCACTATGTAGAGGGGTTGCTTCAGGAGTAAAGCATAGGTCTAAATTCCATAACCAGGCAGTGAGATGACTGCCCCATAGGTTATAAGAAGAAGGGGGCTGCAATGTAACATGTCAATATCATAGCGTTGTAGTTATAACAATATAAGACAGAATGATCATGAAAAAAGTGAAATATAGCAGAAAGGCATGTGGTCACATACCTACAAATGGCAATGAGACGGTTAATTGACCAAGGAAAAGCCTGAATGCCCTGAAGAAAATATATGCAAGTAAGAGAGCGTTGTAGACTTGATGGTAACCTGACAAAGTGATTGGAGAACCTTACCTAGATCACTAAACTCAAGACACGAGAAGCCTACTGGATCCATACACTCAAAACCCTAGAACCTTTAGGTCTCAACAGGGAATATGAGGTTATCTGTTAGGTCATGTATTACATTTATTTTAATTATTTTATTTTTTATTATGATTTTTTCATTTTTATTCCTAATGCTTGTATTACTTGTTAAAACAGATTTAATAATTGTTCATAATATAAGTACTGTCCACTGGAGACCTTCTGATCCAAGTGATACTCCTCCTGCACCATGACGGTGCTTTCAGTATATATCACGTGATTATCTATCTCTCCTCATCAGAGATATACCCTTTATGTGTGTACATACATATGTATATGTTATATTAACATGTTTGTAACTTGCATCTCTGGATATCCTATTAATCCTCCTCATTCACATAATGAGTATCCATGGAATTGTTATTGTATGTCACTATAATGATCTGAATAACTTTCTCTTTTTCTCCCCCAGATAACCTAGAACACCTCCTCACTGGTCCTATAGCATGCACACACCTCCTTACACCTGCAGCACGCTCCACCACTGCCTTGACGTCACCCTGGACTTCACGTTTATGAATAGGAAGGCACCACGTGACCGCACGTCACCTTAACGCACTGCGCATGTGTACATTGCGCATCGCTCGCCTGAGTTCCCAAGCCTGGAGGGCAGAGCGAGTACGGCGCAATGCGCATGCGCCAACACGTCATCACCTCCCAGCATTCCCAGACCTGGATATGACAACAGACGCTATCCAACACACTGCCCATATAAACCGGGTCCATTCATTCTGTCCCTGGGCTCCCACAAATCGAATCACAGGCTTTTCTAGGTAAGGTTCTCCAATCACTTTGTCAGGTTACCATCAAGTCTACAACGCTCTCTTACTTGCATATATTTTCTTCAGGGCATTCAGGCTTTTCCTTGGTCAATTAACCGTCTCATTGCCATTTGTAGGTATGTGACCACATGTCTTTCTGCTATATTTCACTTTTTTCATGATCATTCTGTCTTATATTGTTATAACTACAACGCTATGATATTGACATGTTACATTGCAGCCCCCTTCTTCTTATAACCTATGGGGCAGTCATCTCACTGCCTGGTTATGGAATTTAGACCTTTGCTTTACTCCTGAAGCAACCCCTCTACATAGTGCGGTATGTTTTACTTATCCTTTTTCCGTATTTATTTACTACTGATCATTTTACTATTGATCTCATTACATGTCCATTTCTTTTATAGCAGCATCACATAAGTGCCCCAAGCACACCTTGCATCTTTACTATATATGAGCCTCTGCCCAGTCATATAGAACATCGATTCTCATTGGTACGTGATCAAGCTAATACTTCATATTTTCTTACTTATAGTGCCTCCTTAACACTTCCATTTTCTCTATTAGCCTCCTATAGCACTCACCTACATCCAGCTACTATATTCCTTTCACTTGGAGCCACGAGGACCCTTAATCTATTGAATGTAAGCTATATTCTTCCTAATCATTCATCAACATAGACTAGGATGCAATATTGATCATAATTCCCCTTTTCTCTTCAGTCTCCAGTTTCTCATCTCCTAGTGTTGTGCACAGGACCCACTCTGTACAACATCAGTACGGGTATGTCTCTCTTCTTTTTCCCTTTCTTCTTTTCTTTTCCCTCTCTTGCTTTCTTTCTCTCCTTCCTTCTCTCTTCCTCTACTCCACCTTCTCCTCAGCCCCCCCTCTCACTCTTAAATCCTCCAAATCCCCTCCCCATCGGATGTACATCAAGATAGCACTTTAACATGTGCACATATTGTCTCACATCTTATAACCACACCACTTGGAGAAATATTGTTGTTATGTTTTCACTTTGAACATGATGTTATTGTAATTATGTTTCCTGTGATCTTTCCTGTTAAAATTTAGTACCTTTATGTCCCTGGTGAAGGCTCATTTAAGAGCCGAAACGTCGGACTGTATTGCAACTCCTTGTTGTTGTGAAAGGACTGTATTGCAACTTCCAATTGTTGTGAAAACTTCTTTTGAATAAAACTCGAACATACTACAAAAACCATTGACTGTTTATCCTCCTTCCATACTGTGTACCGGGGTTCTTTATCTTTATTTGGCTTGATAGAGGCATATCTTCAAAGAAGGCCTACATTTTTGTGCTAGAGGAAACACATGAATTGGCCAATTTGTGTGCTAAGTACCTCAATTTTATAATTCTGTATTTGCAGTTTACATTTCATATATTCAATGTTTGCATGTACCTTGACACACATTGTAAATGGCTTCTCTGACAATAACTGAAAACCAACAGCTTTGCTATGCCTGTATGAAGTTTCACAAACAGGAGAGTAGGAGCAAAAAGGTAAAGACCTTCTATTTCCTGTGATCTGTCTCAGCATCTATCCTGCTAGAGATGGATTACACTTGTTTGCACAATTAGGGAAGGGAGCATTTTGATCATATCGTCATTTTTATGCAGATTTTCTATCTTCAAACTGTATAAACTTAAATGCTTATTGTATGAAGCATATCAGGTGATGTATGTTTGTGTAATGACAATGAGGGATGGTGTAGCCTACAAATATCAACACCCTTTATCAAGGTGTCCAGACATATTAGGCAAAAAGGGCCAAAGAAGAGATATAACTGACTTAAAAGTCTTACATAGGGATGAAACACTCTTTAAATTACTAAGATATTGGTGCGTGATCACACTACCAACAAAAGATTTGCTGCAAATAGTCAACAGGATTGCAACAACACATGTTGAGAAAGAAAGATGCCCATTAACTATCAAAGATTTGAGAAGAATCAAATGTGAAGTGACCAGGAACCCATTAACCTCCAGTGTGGTCATGTTCTAGAACTGCAATATCCCTGGAGACACCAGAAGTACAATGTGTTAAGTACTCAGAGACATGGTGAAGGTAAGGAGAATTGGAATCTGGCCTCCACTGACCAAGTCACATACCTTGAATGTCAAGACTGGTTCAAGAAATACCTGAAGACAGATTTTTCAAAGGTTTTATGAACGGATGAGATGAGAGATACTCTTGATGTACCAGATCGATGAGCAAGTGGCTGGATCATTAACGGGCCCAAACCTCCGCTTCCATTCAGGCACTGGCATGGTGGAGGTGGGGTACTGCTTTAAACTGGTATTAATAAAGGTGAGCTGGTTAGGTTGAAGATGGGATTAGAAACAACTGTCACACCTACTGCAGTTTTTAGAAGACTGTAAAACAGGGGACGCTGGCGCTCTAAAGACCTCAGAGAGCGGACAAGGGGTGGGAAACAAAGTAAAGATAGCAAAGCACATGTGAATAAATGAAAAGGTTTATAATGTTTATATTATAAAATAGCTAAATAAGCTATGACAATAAAACATGGTAAAAATAAGTAAGTTTAAAATAGCCTGATTGCAATCAGACTAGTAGACAATAAGGAGCTGCAAGTAGTAGGCAGGGTCAGTGTAAAGCCTGTCAGAAAGAAAATGTGAAAAATGTTTTCAGACTACTGCACTAACTCATAAATGGCAAGAATTGGGTGTGAAAAAATTAAGAAGCATGAATACCTGAGGAATGCGAAGCACGAGAGGGATGAGGAAATGGAAAATGGACCGAAATGGCAATAAAGAAAAATGGGTGCAGGGTTAAATGAGAAGAGAGGAGGAAAAAGGAAAGGGGAAGCAAATGAAGGGGGGGGTTATTGACAATGGATGTGAAGTATGAAAGGTAGAGTTACCTACTGTGGACCGCAGAAGGTAGTCAGCCCTAAAGGGGATAATTTAATCTTGAGAGTGGTGCAAATCTTGCCTGTAAAAAATGAAACAATAAAGAAATGTGGTAATTGTGGTTAGGGGTAATGGTGTAGATAGATTTTTCTAAAAAAACATAGAGTATAAAACTGGGTGAAAATTAAATAAAATTTACAAATTACTGACCTGATAATAAAAATGGTAAAAGACTTAATGAGATGGATGGGGGTCCAGTGGGTGGAGATGGTGCTATAAGGTCATGAAATAATGAAGCTGGACCTGTGAGCTGAAAATAGAGAGAGGGGAAGGGAAGTGAAGTTGTTACAGGGGTAAAATGTGATGGAAGAATATTAGTGCATGAAAAAGGATTTGAAAATAGGCTGCAAAGCAAATATGACCTTACCTAAATATTGATAGATGATGGTATCCCCTAAATGACGGTTCAATGCGGTGGAGAGGTGCTGAGGGTGGCAGGTAGCGTTAATGATAAACCTGAGGGTTAAGGAAAGGTAGGAAAGAGGCAAATATAACCAGGAGACTGAGCTCAATGAGTGACTGGGCTAGTGCTGGGAGAACGCTGCAGGAGGAGTGATGATATGATCATATGTGTCTGCCTCTCAGCAGACAGGGTTCCCCATCCCAGCTACGTGACATCAGTCTGCTGTGCGCGCAACAGCCATATGGACAAATTTATGGCCGGGACTCTCTGTTGCCTTGTTACCACTGCTGTTGCATGTTCCACAGCTCACACGTGGCTTTCACCAGCACCTGTCATATCAGCTTGCTGCCTGTAGGTGATTCCTCCTGCACTCCTCCTTCAGCTGTCATCTACCTGGGTAAGATCACACCTCCTGCAGCATTTTCCCAGCGCTAGCCCAGGCACTCATTGAGCTCAGTCTCCTAGTTATATTTTTCTCTTTCCTATCTTTCCATTTAGATTATATGCAGAAGCTATTTTCAGGAAGGCTGGACTTGCCGAAAAAGAAGGAATCAAAATTGACAACAGTCTTAATTACACAGACAACACAACATTAATAGCAACAAGTGGAAATGGAATTAAAGATTTATTACAGAGTTTTAAGTAGGAAAGCTCAGACATGGGACTTCTACTCAATACAAAGAAGACAAAGATATTGACTTCTGCCAATTATGACCGGGAGACATATTTGAGATGGATGGCGATGAACTGGAAGTTGTAAAGGACTTCAATCTATGCTGATCAATGATCACTCAAGATGCAGTGACTACACCAAAAGTCAATAGGAGAATAGCTATGGGCACATCAACAATGAAGTCACTAGAAAAGGTCTTCAAATCAAAGAACTTTTCACTGATGAAGAATATCAGGCAAAACTGTGGAAGAAAAGCGCAAAATAAAGTCTTATCTGATAGACAGGTGGGCATAAAAGTGAGACAGGTACTCACCTATTTTGGTTGTGACAGGCACAACTCCTGTGTAAGCATGTAGCAATTTGATTGCATAAAGTGGTCAGCCGCAGCCCCGATATTCCAATAGAAGACACAAAATGGACGGAAGAGTCGGGCTAAATGCTGCGCTAGAAAACCACAAATTCAGGAGATGAGATGAATTCCTTTCTTTATTTTTCACAGGTCAACGCGTTTCAAAGGCATCCCCGCCTTCTTCATCAGGACAAAGAAAGAACAACATCATCTCATCGCCTGAATTTGTGGTTTTCTAGCGCAGCATTTAGCCCGACTCTTCCGTCCAATTTGTGTCTTCCACTGACAAAGAAGACACAGCTTGTACATAGTCTGGCCTTTGCAGTGGAATCATATGGATTAGAAATCAGGCCAATAAAGAAACAAGACAGAAGAATCAACACCTTTGAAATGTGGTGCTGGAGAAGGATGTTATGGCAAAAAAAACAAACATTAGTTTTGGATCAAATCAAGCCAGACATGTCACTTGAAGCAATGATCACCAAGCTACGACTTGGACATATCATATGAAGAGAGCAATCACTGGAGAAGGACACCAAAGTCAGAAGAACAGAAGGAACAAAGTGAAGCAGAAGACCAGCAACCTTTGGTTTTGATAGGAAAAAGTGTGAAAAAGTGTCTGCCCCTTCCTGACCTCTTATTATTGTGCATGTTTGTCACGCTTAAATGTTTTAGATCATGAAAAAAATGTAAATATTAGACAAAGATAACACAAGTAAATACAAAATCCCTTCATGACTGGGCTATTTTATGCTTTCTCCATTTTGTTTGTCAATAAAAACAGACCATCTTATGGTCAGATGCTTTTATTTAACCTCTTCACCACCACCACGATTTTTTATTTTTTGTTTTTTCCTCCCTTTCTTCCAAGAGCCATAACTTTTTTATGTTTCAGTCAATATAGCCATTCATTCTGCCCCATGTTTACTGGCAAACAGGAAAAAAATTCCAAGTGTGGAAAAATTGCAAAAACAAACACAATTGCACAATTATTATTAGAATTTTTTTCTTTTTTATTTACCATGTTCACTATGTGGTAAAACTGACCTGTCAATATAATTCCCCAGGTCATTATGAGTAAATAGATACCAAACATGTATAGTTTTACTTTTATGTAAGTGGTGAAAAAAAATTCAGATGTTTGTAAAAAAAAATATTTTTCCAAGACCCATAGCGTTCTATTTTTTCCTGGATCTGAGGCTGTTTGAGGGCTTATTTTTTGTGTCTTGAGCTGATGCTTTTAATTTTTACTATTTTTGGGTAGATACGATTCTTTGATCACCTCTTATTGCATTTTAATTCAATGTTGCAATGACCAAAACACCATAATTCTGGAGGTTTTTTCTTTTCACTATGCCCTTTACCGATCATATCCGATGGTTTTGTGTTTTGATAGATTGGACATTTCTGAATGCGGTAATGCCAAATATGTGTATTTTTATTGCTTTAATTTCAATGGGGCAAAAGGTGGTTGATTTGAAGTTTTAATTTTTTTTCATATTTTTAAAAACTTTTTTTAACTGATTTTATTAGACCCGTTAGGGGACTTTACGCCTGCACTATACAATTGCTTCTACTGTTCAGAGCAATCCTTCAGCATCACTCTGAACAGCATAAATACTATTCTGTACTATAGTATGCTGTGAAGACTTTTGGGAGAATACTCTGTGGACTGACAAGACAAATGTGGAACTTTTTGGAAGGTGTATGTCCCATTACATCTGGCGTAAAAGTGACACAGCATTTCAGAAAAGGAATATCATACCAAAATTAAAATATGGTGGTGGTAGTGTGGGGGTCTGAGGCTGTTTTGCTGTTCAGGACTTGGAAGACTTGCTGTGGTAACTGGAACCATGAATTCTGCTGTCTACCAAAAAATCCTGAAGGAGAATGTTTGGGAATCTGTTTGTTACCTCAACCTGAAGTGCACTTAGGTTATGTAGCAAGACAATGATCCAAAACACATCAGCAACTCCACCCCTGAATGGATTAAGAAAAACAAAATTAAGACTTTGGAGTGGCCTAGTCAAAGTCCAGACCTTAAAATGCTATGGCACGACCTTAAAAAGGTGTCTTATGCTCAGAAACCCTTTAGTGTGGCTGAATTACAACATTTCTGCAAAGATGAGTAGGTCAAAATTTCTCAAGGGTGTTGTAAAAGACTCATTGCCAGTTATGACAAACACTTGATTGCTGTTGTTGCTGCTAAGGGTGGCCCAATCAGTTATCACATTTAGGGGGCAATCATTTTTTCACACAGGGCCCTTTTGGTTCACAGAAAATATACTTATTAAAACATACATTTTAAGGACAGTAATAGTAAAAATCTCAAGAAGGTAAATTTAGAAAATTGTATGTATATGTGCGAAATTGTGCAAATCCAGCAAACCAACACAACGATAATTCCTTTTGCCATACAAATATGTTGATGCAACTGGCTATGAGCCCTAGATGTTATCCTGGTCTTACCCTATCAACTAACAGAGGTTTAACACCCTGAATTGTATTGGTGTCACTGTTCCACGCTCGTCTTGCCCTGGGTGACCCTCAAACTCAGTAAAATTGCTGTTAATAATTGGAAGTCAGTACACAGTTCACATGTACATAGAAAAAAGAAAGCCCAAGACTGATGAGGTCATACACCAAATGAGATAACCAGTTCAGTGTTCAATAGCATTGGGTAATTAATAACACCGACCAAAAATGGCCCTGCAGTACTGGTATCAACTAAGTACATCCGTACAAAATAAGAGCAATAACATCCATGCAAAGATATCTGCTGAATAGATTTAGGCCAATAAAATATCAATTGTGCAGAATAATCTGCTAAACAAATTAGACTAGTGTGATAGACAGTAATAGTATTGCAGAGATACCTGTTCAGAAAGCTCTACTTAGCCACAAGAAGAATTTGCCTTTCTCAAAAGGATTAAAAGAACACACTCAACGCGGCCCTGTAGGTTTGGATTTCTCTTTCACTTAATAATTTAGACCTTCATTTATAAACTGCATACTGTGTTTACTTGTGTTATCTTTGTCTTATATTTAAATTTGTATGGTGATCTGAAACATTTAAGTGTGACATATATGCAAAAGAATAAGAAATCAAGAAGAGGTCAAACACTTTTTTCACACCGCTGTATGCGTGCATAAACGTATTTTCGAGATGAACATTGTATGCCATGATTAACACCATAACAACCTTGGCCATACATATATTCAAGTTCCCGTCTGTCCCCTTAATGCGGGCTCACATAACAAGCCCGCATCATTTCCCAGATTAATCTGCTGGTCTTATCAGTAGACATGGAAAAATATTGGAATATACAATGAAAAATGCTACTTGCTAATTTGAACATGTGAATAATGAATTGCCTACCTGCCATGAATATTAGGAAAAAGGAGATATTTAGCAATCGCATTGATCAATGTAACTGAGCCCCAAGACCTCGTCAAGGTATATCTCTATATTGGGGTCCCTAGCTCTGTGACCCTAACTGTGTGTCATCTCATTGCAATTAAAAACTGCTGTGGGTGGAGAGGGGTAACTAAGGACTTTCTTATATAGGAGATGGAAAAAACATGGCCGAAAGGGGCGGAGCTGTGTTCACATTCAGAAAAAAAATTACATATAACTGAATAGGATAACTGAAGTGAGCACTAATATATATATATTTTAAGAGTGCAAGCCAAAAAATACATACTTAACAAGGATAAGGCTGCACATCAAACTTAGATAATGGTATAATGCCTCAAGCATATGGAAAAATATTGGAATATACAATGAAAAATGCTACTTGCTAATTTGAACATGTGAATAATGAATTGCATACCTGCCATGAATATTAGGAAAAAGGAGATATTTAGCAATCGCATTGATCAATGTAACTGAGCCCCAAGACCTCGTCAAGGTATATCTCTATATTGGGGTCCCTAGCTCTGTGACCCTAACTGTGTGTCATCTCATTGCAATTAAAAACTGCTGTGGGTGGAGAGGGGTAACTAAGGACTTTCTTATATAGGAGATGGAAAAAACATGGCCGAAAGGGGCGGAGCTGTGTTCACATTCAGAAAAAAAATTACATATAACTGAATAGGATAACTGAAGTGAGCACTAATATATATATATTTTATGAGTGCAAGGCAAAAAATACATACTTAACAAGGATAAGGCTGCACATCAAACTTAGATAATGGTATAATGCCTCAAGCATATGGAAAAATATTGGAATATACAATGAAAAATGCTACTTGCTAATTTTAACATGTGAATAATGAATTGCATACCTGCCATGAATATTAGGAAAAAGGAGATATTTAGCAATCGCATTATACCATTATCTAAGTTTGATGTGCAGCCTTATCCTTGTTAAGTATGTATTTTTTGGCTTGCACTCATAAAATATATATATATTAGTGCGCACTTCAGTTATCCTATTCAGTTATCAGTAGACATGTGAAGCTAGCAGGCGAGGGAGGATTGGAGATACATCTGTGATTGTTAACTAATTAGATAACGCTGTCAAACTTTGATAGCCTGATGTAACTTGTTCTAGTAAGGATTGAGCTGTTCCCCATCATCATCGACAACCCTGTGATGATCAAGGGGCGTCGATGGTTTTGTCACTGTCATGACTCACTGTGAATGTCAGCAGAGAGAAGGCAGTCAAAGTAAAACTGCATTTTTGTAGCATCATTCTTAGGGACACTTTGCACACTATGACATCGCAGCTGCGATGTCGGTGGAACAAATCGAAAGTGACGCACATCCGGCGTCGCAGTCGATATCATAGTGTGTAAATCCTTTTTTATACGATTAACGAGCGCAAAAGCGTTGTTATTGTATCATCGGTGTAGGGTCCGACATTTCCATGAATTGGGAAATACCGATGTTACGATGTTGTTCTTCGTTCCTGCGGCAGCACACATCGCTGTGTGTGAAGCCGCAGGAGCGAGAATCATCTCCTACCTGCGTCCTGTGGCTCACGCCGGCTATGCGGAAGGAAGGAAGGAGGTGGGCGGGATGTTTATGTCCCGCTCATCTCCGCCCCTCCGCTTCTATTAGCCGCCTGCCGTGTGACGTCGCTATGATGCCGCACGACCCGCCCCCTTAATAAGGAAGTGGTTTGCTGGCCAGAGCGACATCGCAGGGCAGGTGAGTGCATGTGAAGCTACCGTAGCAATAATGTTCGCTACGGCAGCTATTACCATGATATCGCAGCTGCGACGGGGGCAGGGACTATCACTCACGGCATCGCAGCATCGGCTTGCAATGTCGTAGTGTGCAAAGTGCCCCTTAAAAGCAGAAGAGCTCAGATAGTGCCAACTTCAGGTCCCATAAAGCCTGCTTTACACCTTGCAATTAAGCATACGATATTGTATGCGATCGTAACCGCCCCCATCGTATATGCGGCACGTTCAATTTGTTGAACATGTCGCACAAACGAATAACCCCCTGTCACACGTACTTACCCGTCCATACGACCTCGATGTGGGCGGCGAACATCCACTTCCTGGAGTGGAAGGGACGTTCGGCGTCACATCGACGTCACGCGGCAGCCGGCCAATAGAGGCGGAGATGAGCAGGACGTAAACATCCAGCCCACCTCCTTCCTTCCACATTGCCGACAGGAGCCGCAGGATGTAGGTAAGATCTGTTCATCGTTCTCGGGGTGTCACACACTGCGATGTGTGCTACCGCGGGTACGACGAACAACCTGACGTTCAATTTTTGGGAAATGAACGACGTGCATGCGATGAACGTTTTACCGTTCAATCGCAATCGCACGTAGCTGTTACATGCTACAATGTAACTTACGATGCTGGATGTGCGTCACTTACGACGTGACCCCGCCGACACATCGTAAGATATTTTGTAGCGTGTAAAGCACCCTTTAGGTAACTAGTAAACTCAATAAAATGAAAAATAAGTTTTTAAAAATATGAAGAAAAACCTAAAAGTTCAAATCACCCCCCTTTTACCGCATTGAAAATAAAACAATAATAATAAAAAAATAAACATATTTGGCATTGCTACTTTCAGAAATGCCCTATCTATCAAAATATAAAATCAATTAATCTGGTCGGTAAAGGGAATACGAGAATAAAAAATCAAAATGCCAGAATTATGTTTTTTTAGTCACCACAACATTGCAGTAAAATGCAATAACAGGCAATCAAAACATCCTATCTACCCAAACATAGTATAATTGAAAACATCAGTTCAACATGCAAAAAATAAGCTCACAAACAGCCCTACATCCCAAAAAGTGAGGACCCTATGGCTCTTGGAATATGGCAACAAATGCATTTTTTTTTTCCCCCGCAAACTTCAGAATTTTTTTCAACACTTAGATAAAAGCAGAACTTATATATGTTTGGTATCTACAAACTCCAGCTGATCTGAGGAATCATGTTGCCAACTCAGTTTTACCATATAGTGCACATGGTAAATAAAACCCTCCAAAAATAATCATGCAAATGTAATTTTTTTGGAATGCTACACGGGAGCATGTCCACATCCAGGATAAAGCCTATCCATACCTGGAAATATGTTTTTTTTTTGTTTTATAGTTTTAAAAAGACGTGATGAGGACCGGACAGGTTATGGTAAGGAGAGGAGGATCTGAAAAGATCAACAATACTATTTTATTTTTTTTTCATTGTACATTTATTATGCTGTGTAGTGAGGACAGGTTTGGTGGAAGTGAATACTGAAGGGGCTGCAGAGGTGAGCAGAGGGTAATTATAACAAACTATTTTATTTTTTACATATTACATTTATTATACTTTTTGGGCAGACCCTACAACATCATACCGGACTTTCATTTAGCGGAGAAAAAATTCTTTACTAATATAATTTTCGGAATTTTCGGGCAAATACACACAAATAGGTAGATTCAAATTTTGCCTCATCTGATTATCTCTGATATTTTCACATTGTGCAAACTAAATTATTGACTTGCAAGTTGCCTTTTCACAGACTGGAATAATATATGTTCAATTTTTTATTCTGTGGTTTTTTTTTACTTTTGTGGGGGGATTGCAGATGATGTTTAACCCTCAGTGCCGTAATCGTGCATATTTTCAAATACGGCTGGAGTCACACTTGCGAGAGACTCGAACGAGTCTTGCATCGCATCACCTGGCACGGCCGCCCACTCTCCTGACAGGAGCGGGTTGGCTGCATGTATTTCTATGCAGCTGTGGTGCTCCTGTCTGGAGGGCAGCAGGCCATGCCGGGTGATGTGATGCGACACTCACGTGAGTCTCTCACAAGTGTTACTCCAGCCTTCCTGTAAGAATTGCTTGTTCAACAGGGATAATTTATATTTTTACAGAAATTCTTTTCCTCACTGACAATAGCTGAGAGATGGTTAGCTGACCATAGATTATTGTTTTGATTAAGTCAACTCATTGGTTCTTTAAGTTTTAATAGAGGAAAATAATTAGGGTCAAGGTCCTGCTGTGGAGATTAATCATTCTTACTCTTTGGGCACGTGTGTTGCGTCCCAAGGCTTTGGGGTACTCGGTCCCAGACCTGGGTTCACTGGGAAATGTCATGGGTGTGATGGCCGGTGCCCGGTTCTGTGACCCTGGGGGTCGCTTTTAAAAGGGGAGTATTTACAGGGATAATTAATAAAGCTTTTGTTGTGACGCCACTTGCAGATTGCAGTTATAAAGATGGAACTGCCGCTACACAGTCTCTCACCGCTGGGGCTGATATTAATGGCAGTCTGGATGTTGGGGCCCTTCGCAAGTCTTGGAGCATCTGGGGGTCCCCTCCTGGTAGTCATTCAGTCTTAGTCCATACGGCAGGCAATTTGAACCCTGTTGGGTTGGTTCTCTGTTCCCGGTCCCCGGTTTTCCGTCACTGCTGTGCCCCAAACTTTACGGTCACTGAGGTCCTGGATGGTCCCCTCAGAGTGCAGATTTTATCAGGTCTGCCTGGAGCATTTTCCTGACCTAGGGCTCTGCACCCCATTTGTGCTATGGTTCCAAGAGTACTCCACCGTACTCCCTCGGCAACCACACGCCTTAGCCTTACAGGTCACTGCTCCACTCTCCCATCAGAACCGTTACGTCCGTCTCCTTTCACTTCCACTTACAGACTGTTTGGCCCCTTCTCCCTGGTCGTCATCTAGTGGACTGGATCGGTCCCACCCTAGCTCGTTACCAGTTTTGGGGAGAGAAAAACAGGGTTTGCATGAGTGTTTTGGGTGTTACCGGCACTGGTCTTTAGGGTCCCTGGGGTAAGCCCTGCATCACTGACAGGATGCAGTTTCCTGTAGCTCCTGATGGCTCAGGGGCGCTACACGTGCACACATTGAGTATTTGTTCAGTTTTTTACCTCTGTATTTACAACCTAAAATAAGGAGTGGAACAATCAGAGGAAAAGTATAATAGAACCACGAGCACCACTTCTGTATTTTTAACCCACTCCTGGTTTTGGTTTCCAAATACTGAAGTGAAATATTGTCCAAATACTGAATGTATAAACGTGGCCTTTGTGAAATGTGTTCTGTAGACACTCTAATCTACAACTACTGATTCATTTTTCAGTAGAGAAGAGAAAACCATATTGATAAATCCTGTATAACTGTACTCTGCTTCCATGTTATCATAGGAGGCAGTAGGATGACGGAATGTGGTGCAGTAGGTCATCAGGACCATTTCTTTTACAGATATGTATGTACTGCAATAAAACTGCTATCTGTTGGTCAATATTCCATGCCAGTAGATCTGGACACTTGGCAAATATATATTATTGCTTTAAACTGAAGTCCTGGTGACAATATATTGAATAATGCAGTTACAATACAGTAGATCTTATACAACAGCTTTTTATAAGAAGTAAATATTTTTCTCTCCAAAAAGGAAATTTGGTTAACCCCTAATCTGTCAGACAAGTATTGGAGTTGTGCAGGTACCACATGCCATTTTTTTAAAGATAACCATAGCCCACTAATGAACTACAATGAGACCATGCTTTTGTGGCGCCCCTGACCTGGTCAGGCACCACTGAGTACTGCACCCATGCTGGGACAGTACCTCCAGGTAATCCTAAAGGCCAGAATGAGGTGTGTATGCACAGACACAAAGCAACCAGGTCTCCAACACCTTGAGAGGGGACCCTTGGGCAGACCCAAGAGGGGGCTTGCCTCCACATCTCATCAAGGGGTGTAGTGGAGGGGCTGGGAGCTAAGATTGCAGAGACTGTCAGGAAAGTAGGAGGAGAGCCAGTCTGGTAGCAGTGAGCAGCGGTTGCTGGGAGACGCAGGCGCATGCACACTCTAGTCAGACCCTGCACGTAAAGTAGCCATTAGCGGGGGAGAACGGTTACCAGTCAGTCAGTCAGAAAGACGCTGAGGGAGTCAGTCGGTTGAGTACGGGGACTCTTGGTGACTAGGCATGCACGGGGAACAGGTCCCTAGAGTAGACGTCCATTTATTGATCTGCTAAACCTGCCGGTGAGGGGAACTACAAGTCCCTCACCAACCAACTAGAGTCCGAGCCTCAGCAGCAACGAGGGGGCCCATAAGGGGGATTGAGCCTGGAGCCATCTCACTTGGTCCACACTGCCGGCAAACGGGCCAAAAAGGGGAGAAAAGGCAGTAGCGACTTCCCTGGATGAATCCCATGGTACTTCAAGTCAGGGGTTATCCGAAACAAGAAGTGCTAGGAAGGCGAGTTAATGGTTACCCTTAGACCGGCCTTAAGGATACCTGATTTCACCTGGTTAATCTCAGCATCGCCCGGGTACTTCACAAAACCATCCAAAAGTGAGTAAAAGCAAGTTGAAAAACATTTTGGACTGAGACTGAGTTATTCTGGAATCTGTTGCTCTACACACCCGAGCCCCTGGGGCCAGCCTCACTCACGGGAGGCCATTCCATCCGATTGCAGACTCCATCAGCCCCAGACGCTCGTTAAAACTGCAGTGGCGGTCACCCATAAACCGTGAGTGGCGTCACGACTCATATATATACAAAACTGACATATCTGTTGCTAGAAATACCAAAGTGAAGACCCTGTGGCGTCCCTGAAGGTGGAGTGATGTCCCTGAGGCGACTGCTGCAGGTAGGCTCCACACTTTGTTTCCTCATTTTTATCTTTAAGATAACTTGACTACCTATTCTCATTATTAGATATGGTCATTCTACTAAAATCCAATGACAGCTGGCTAAAAAAATGTGACAGAATATACTTATGTGCCAAATTTGCTGTAATTGCAGAAATTACTATAAAACCAACCCTTCCTTATGAAATAACTGGTTTATGAAATAGATAAAAGAATCGTTTTCCCTTATTCTGCAAAATGTTCTATAGAAATATTTTTCGAGTTTAGTTCCACTTTAAAGTACTTTGATTTGCTAGCAGCATCTTACTGTAGGATTTGCTGTAAACTCTTTTTTCCTAGCAGCTGACTCTTGAATCTCGTTGATGTGCAGCTGAGTCTGTCATGTTCAATCCGAGCCGTGGTACCATTCATGCAGTGAAACGCTCCTCAGATAAGATACACCTTTGCTTCCAGGCAGATGATGCTTCAGTGCCTCAGAAAAGGTACAGCTTACAAAGTAAGAAGCGATTTATTTTTACCAAACTTGTAAAATTTCAGAAATATGAATATAAAGGTAATCTGTGTTGCTGAATGATTCACAATGTAAAATATACTTTTAAAGAGCACAAATAACATGAGAGAACAATCTAATAATACTGTAAATACAAATACTGTGCACATAAATGATTGTGAATTTCACAAAAGACAGACAAACCTAAAATGTAAAATTGTAGAAAAGCTGTAAAATAGTTATGTGATATTTTTTTTCAGGATTCTTTTATGCAATAATTTTTCATTTTTTTAAATTACTGAATCTGTTGAGACCACGGGGGAACACTATTCTCCTTAAGGAGACTTTGCAAGCCAGTCTGGCTGCCAGGTAAGGGGACTTATAGCTGCCACGCCCCTCTAAGAAATATTCAAATTGTCTCTCCAGTAAAGGAGACAAACTCTAGCACAGCGCCACGTATTGGAAGTAGCGATCCTAAAAGTCACAAGTGGATTTTCAACAATTCTTTGCAATATGACTCAGGATATATAAGCCAGATCAGAATCCCAATTTGCAGACATGGTGTTTCGGGGTGCTTGCCCCTCATCAGTGCAAAGTATGGGGGTGTCCATACTTTGCACTGACGAGGGGCAAGCACCCCGAAACACCGTGTCTGCAAATTGGGATTCTGATCTGGCTTATATATCCTGAGTCATATTGCAAAGGATTGTTGAAAATCCACTTGTGACTTTTAGGATCGCTACTTCCAATAGGTGGCGCTGTGCTAGAGTTTGTCTCCTTTACTGGAGAGACAATTTGAATCTGTTGAGAAATTGATAAAGCTATTACTTGTATATACTGAATGTATGTCACAAACTAATCTGATTGATTGCTCTCAGTGAGAGAAACAAAAATAAAATTTTGTAGTTCTGATACCTTTTAATGGCTAACTAAGATAAAAATAAAATATGATGTTATAAAGCAAGCTTTCGAGACATCTCAGGTCTCTTCCTCAGGCATGGTATGACAAAATAGCTGAAGAAACACAAATATATACACAAAACAGGGCAGAGCGATGCATAGTAAAAGGACATTTAAATAAACAAACACTGAGCTTGGAAAGTGAGTCCTTAATTAGCTTTGATTAGTGGTGTGAGTTTTATTGTCCAAAATATCCATGTAGGATCAGAGGCCTGGTGCCCTTGTAGTCTCTGGAGCTGACCTCTCAAATTTTATAATGAGTCATAAATCCTCCTGAGATGTTAAGTCCTGTGTCCACAGAGTTAAACAGTGTGATGAATTTGTATTCCCAGACCCTGCGATGGCTCTGTGATCTGAAGTTCCCTTTTAATATGACAACTTTCATGTGGTTTATGTTGTGTCCTGGAGCACAGAAATGTTTGGCCACAGGTAAATGGATTTTTTTGTCTTAAGGACTCACTTTCCAAGCTCAGTGTTTGTTTATTTAAATGTCCTTTTACTATGCATCGCTCTGCCCTGTTTTGTGTATATATTTGTGTTTCTTCAGCTATTTTGTCATACTATGCCTGAGGAAGAGACCTGAGATGTCTCGAAAGCTTGCTTTATAACATCATATTTTATTTTTATCTTAGTTAGCCATTAAAAGGTATCAGAAATACAAAGCTTTATTTTTGTTTCTCTCACTGAGAGCAATCAATCATTTTTCAACTGGCTAACACGGTACCAAAACCTTTTTCTTTAAACTAATCTGAGGTACATGACTGCATGAGGACCACAAAGCCGGTACAGGAACCAGTCGGCAAATCAAACAAAGTGTGCTGTTGGAGGGCACTTCCTATGCTTAGTTCAAATCACTTGTTTTCTGTGTCCTTTGCCAGTTATAGTATACATTTCGGATTGCGCCCTGGTGTGCTTTGGATTGATATACTACAAGTGCATCTCAATAAATTAGAATATCAGCAAATAGTTAATTTGTTTCAGTAATTTAATACAAAAAAGGAAACGCATATATTATATAAAGTCATTAAACACACAGTGATCTATTTCAAGTGTTTATTTCCATTAATGTTTATGGTTATGAAAACCCAAAAGTCAGTATCTCATAAAATTAGAATATTATTATATAAGATGAACTGAAAAAATTATTTTAAACTCAGAAATGTCCTACTGAAAAGTATGTACAGTAAATGCACTCAATACTTGGTCGGGGCTCCTTTTGTATGAATTACTGCATCAATGCGGCGTGGCATGGATGCAATCAGCCTGTGGCACTGCTGAGGTGTTATGGAAGCCCAAGTTGCTTTAATAGCAGCCTTCAGCTCATCTGCATTGTTGGGGCTGGTGTCTCTTTTCTTCCCCTTGACAATACCATAGATTCTGTATGGGGTTTAGGTCAGGGAAGTTTGTTGGCCAATCAAGCACAGTGATACTGTGGTTATTAAACCAGGTATTGGTAATTTTGGCAGTGTGGACAGGTGCCAGGTGCTGCTGGAAAATGAAAAGCTTGTCGGCAGAGGAAAGCATAAATTGCTCTAAAATGTCCTGGTAGATGGCTGTGCTGACTTAGGTATTGATAAAACACAATGGGCCTACACCAGCAGATGCCATGGCTTCCCAAACCATCACTGATTGTGGAAACTTCACACTAGACCTCAAGCAGCTTGGATTGTGGCCTCTCCACTCTTCCTCCAGACTCTGGGACTTTGATTTCCACATGAAATGCAAAATTTACTTTCATCTAAAAACAACACCTTCGACCACTGAGCTACAGTCCAGTTCTTTTTCTCCTTGGCCCAGGTAAGACGCTTCTGGTGTTGTCTATTACTCATGAGTGGTTTGACACAAGGAATGCAACAGTTGTAGCCCATGTCCTGGATACATCTGTGTTTGGTGGCTCTTGAAGTGCTGACTCCACCAGCAGTCCACTCCTTGTAAATCTCCCCAAAATTTTTGAATGCCCTTCCATTAACAATTCTAACAAGGCTGTGGTTCTCCCGATTTCTTGTGCAACTTTATCTACCACACTTTTTCCTTCCACTCAACTTTCCATTAATATGCTTGGATACAGCACTCTGTAAACTGTCAGCTTCTTTAGCAATGACCTTTTATGGTTTACCATACTTGTGAAATGTGTCAATGACTGCCTTCTGGACATCTGTCAAGTCAGCAGTCTTCCCCATGATGCGTAGCCTACTGAACCAGACCAAGAGAGCATTTTAAATGCTTAGGAAGCCTTTGCAGATTTTTTGTGGTTATTATTCTAATTTTCTGAGATAGTGACTTTTGAGTTTTCATTGGCTGTAAGCCATAATCATCAACATTAACAAAAATAAACACTTGAAATAGATCCCTCTGTTTGTAATTACTCTATATAATTTATGCATTTCCCCCTTTGTATTGAATTACTGAAATAAATTAACTTTTTGATGATATACTAATTTATTGAGATGCACTTGTATATTCAGACCCGGCGACTTCCTGAGCATTCTTCTGATTAAACTTTTAATTCCTTCACTGATTTAACATCTGATCAGCAGCTACTCTGAGGACTCAACCTATGGATTCCTGTAGTAAAGTTTACTTTTCAATATAGGGGTTAAAGAGTAAAAAACACAGGGAGCCCATTGATCTTAGTAAGCAACTAAGAGATTTGAAATGTCAAATTCCTTTGATAACAGAAGGCGTTTACTATATACTTCAGCTGAAAAAATAGAGAAGCTTGTGGTTGACTCCAATGAGTCTTCAGTCATCTATGTAACCACTGTGAGACCCAGGCTTTACTTTCTTCCTAAGGGTTCTCCTACACTGGCATATAAAAATATTGATCCCATTCTCATACAGAAAAGTTGGACTAATTAAATCCATTTGGTATTCCATATGTCATGCGCGTGCTATGCAAGTGTGCAATCTCTTTTTATGCCATCCGTATAGAGTGCATTTTTATATTCTCAGCAGCTATTTTTATACAACTATTTAAAGGACCATTTACAATGTTCTAATCTAGACAATGGTAATGTATCCATAAAAATGGATGCTACTAAGATGGTCCATGTGGCATTCATTTTTTTTTTCTCACACCCATAGACTTGAATAGGTGAGTCAGGCTGAATGCAGCTGAGAAAAGAAAAATTACAGATCTGCACTGTCTCATAGAATAACACAGGCCTCTGTGCAGTCAGATTTTAATCGGATTGCTCTTGTCATGTCAGTGTGAGCAAAACCGAGCCCTGAATGTAGCGTTTCATTGTTGTTTCTTTGTAAAATACAAACATTTTTCTTATGAAGCATAAAAAGTTCTGTTCTATAAATTGGACAAGGGTTCTGACTTTTGATGTGGCATTTCTCTTTACTTTTTCAAGTTTTTCTGTCCTTAAGTTGAGTGTTTCTTTAAAGTCTTTTTCTTTTAGCGTTTTTCAAATACTTTTAACCTTATATGACCTGAAATAACAATCGTATCTAAATCACACCATACTTTGGGTTGTCATTGCCCCAATAGAATGGTTTCTTATATTTAATTGATTAGAAAAAAAGGGAGAGAGGTAACCGGGCACTGCTGTTCCTGCTGATAAATCATGGACTAAAGCGGGCTTTACACACTGCGATATCGCCCGAGCTTTGTCGTTGGGGTCACGGTTTTAGTGACGCACTTCCGCAATCGTTAGCGATATAGCTTTGTGTAACAGCGTTCAGCGATGTAAAATCGTCGCAAAAGCGTGAATTATCGCTAATCGGCTACACGGGTCCTAATTCCTAAAAATCGTTGTTATTTCGTTGTAACTATCGTTGCTCGTTCCTTTCAACATACTTTTCGTTACGTGTGACACTACTAAAGCGACTTAAAAAATTGTTGCCTCTAGCGTCATCATCGATACGGGCGTGTATGGTGTTTTAAATGTTCAATACGCCTACTTGTTTCCTATTTGCTAACGCATCTGCTCCATGATTGGACCATAATATATGTAATACGCTAACATCCTTTTAGCGTTTTTCCATTTGGTGGGTTCATTTCCTAGGTTAATTTCGTAGCTTTTGGACGTGTCCTGCTGCCTCCGTGTCCGGCGTATAGTTTGGCGTCATTCGTCCGTGAGATAAACTTCGCATGTGAGTTTGTTTGTTTTTTTTTTTGTTTTTTTTTTGTTTCAATAATTGTTGTATATTTTTCCTCTTTTTTTTTGGTTTATGTCTTCCTTTGTATTATACCATTTAAATATGTTAGTATTTTTAAATTGGGTTAATCATAATTTAGTAAATAGCCTATATTATGACTGTATTTGTGTTTCTTTAATACATGACAGTTATATATATTATATTAAGCATTATTGTATGTTAATCAAGATTGCAGGCATCCAAACTTTAAAGTTTAAAAGCCGTCAAACATTACTGTGACCAATAAGAATATGATTCATATCTGTTAAAGGTTTTTATTGTGAGACTCCAAAAAAATGTTGTATTATTTTAAACATAAAAAAAAAAAAAACACAAAAATTACTATATTATTCTCTGTTATACAGGCTAAATATGCGTAGTGAGCCTGAAAATGCCGTCATAGCTGCCATGCTTGTAGCCGGAGGAGCCCTTGCACTTGCCGAGGATCATGACATGCGAAGCAGAACTAGAAAAAGATGAATTTGGGCACGCAAATGGCTACTAGAGAGACAACGCTATACACACATGCACCTTGTAAGAGACCTACAAGAGCATAACCCACATGACTTTCGAAACTACTTACGCATGTCTGAAAGCTCGTTCTCATACCTTTTAGAGAAAGTCCGCCCTTATATCATGCGCAATAATACAGTAATGCGTCAGGCAGTACCTGTAGACGAGCGTTTGGGGGTGACTCTTCGATTCTTGGCTACAGGACGCAGTTTGACTGACCTTCAATATTCATCAGCAGTGTCCCGCTCTCTACTTAGCTCATTAATTCCAGAGACATGTTTGGCAATAGCACATGCTTTACATGACTACATGCATTTGCCAAATAGTCCAAGTGATTGGGAAAATATTTCAAATACATTCAACCTATTATGGCAATTCCCGAATTGTGGTGGCGCAATTGACGGCAAACACATAAGGATAATGCAGCCACATAATTCTGGCTCATATTATTACAACTACAAGGGCTACCACAGCATTATCCTTATGGCGGTTGTCAACGCCACTTATGATTTTCTGTACATTGATATCGGCATGAATGGGCGAGTTTCTGATGGTGGGGTATTTGAACATACGGAGTTTGCATTACGGCTAAAACAAAATCAACTACAATTACCTACCAACCAAAATACCATTGGAAATTTAAATTTTGTTTTTTTGGCGGACGAGGCCTTTCCATTACAACGTCATTTGTTACGCCCATATCCACTTACAGGCTTGAATGTAGAAAGACGCATTTTTAATTATCGTCTATGCAGAGCTAGAAGAGTTGTCGAGAATGCTTTTGGCATCTTAAGCAGTAGATTTTGTATCTTTTCCATGCCAATCAACTTAAAACTGGAATCCATTGACAATGTTGTGCTTGCATGCTGTTATTTGCATAATTTTCTCAGAAAAAGAGATGGCCTTGAATATGTTCCACCTGGCTTTGTTGATGTAGAAAATCAAAGTAATGGTGTTGTTGAGCTTGGGGCATGGCGTCAGCAAGTTAACCCACTGGATAATCTTTTGCCACAGCCACCCCTGACACGTAGTATGATGGATGCAATGGAAAACAGAACCAATTATTGTAATTTTTTTAATGGCATGTTTCTAATTAATTAATGAGTTAAGGTGATCATTAAACATGAGATAGCATGTTTGTGTTAAAATAATGTAAGTAATATTTTTGAAAATGGTATTATTTTTTAAAAAATTGCCTTAAGGGTGTAAAGAATATGATTTTGAAGGGAAAAATGTTTATTCTGTTATGAAAGTAAATTTTTTATTTTTACTTAATACAACATTGGGAATATGGTTTTTTTTTTATGGTCAAAACATTTGTAATCATAACAAAATAATGTATGATTGTAAACCAAATATTTATTCTGGCAAACATATTAATTTAAAAAGGAACAAAAAACAATAAATAACTAATTAAGCATTACAAGCATTCTGTCAATCATTTATCTCCTATGATAAATTTGATTTAATAATATTTTTGATTTTTACATGACATAAACCATTATGATTTCCAAAATATACGCCACATTTCCTTTACTAAAATATAAATCACATACAAATTTTTTTATAAATTAAACAACAAAGTGTTAAACAAAACAACGCATTTGCGGATACAAAAATGAGCACATAAGTCTTATTAATGTACATTACGGCGTAATACAATGTTCAGTTTGTTAACATGTAAATAAAGAAACGTCATGACGTCCAAACGTCTAAAGGACCATGTGACACGCCACACTGTGTACCTGCTGATCTAAAGCGAAACTGAAAGGGAAAATGGCAACCAACAAACGTGCTAAGGTCTGGGGCCAAGGGGAGGTCCAATACTTGGTGAAAAGGATGGATGCACTGGACTATATATGTGCAAAGACATATCAACGTCCTATGGGACATAAAAGAAGTGTTGTTAAAAAAATATGCAGGGGCCTGTACCGTAAATTTCATATCAGACGCACATCAACGCAGGTACTGAAGAAATGGGCTGATTTAAAGTACAGGGATAAGGAGAGAATAGAAGAAATTCGAAGTAACCTGGTAGTGATAGCTGGTAAGATATTTTTTCATCCTTACAAAATATATATTTCTGATTTATAATATCAAAAAATTACAGTTGTTGTTGTTAAAATCATTTAAGGTCTGCTGTGTTTTTTTCTATCAAATAATCACAACATATTTTTTTTTTTTGGTTTAATGAAATTTTTTTTTATTTAATGTTAACAGATGTAAATTCATTGAATAATGAATCAAGCCAGCCCACTAACAATAATGAAGAAAATGTGGGTCAGCAGCTGGCTCCAAGCATGGATTCCAACCGTGAAAATAGCCTACCCATTTTAAATGAGGAAGCAGACAGCCTTGATTATGATGTTATTTCACCATCATGAGGACATGCTGATGCTGATGTAATGTCTGAAGAGATTATGGAGGACAATGGTACTGATGTGGTTTGGCAAACTTAGTTCAGTGGTAATTTTTTTGCTAGATGGATAAAACTCTAACAAAATTAACTTATGTTGAAATTAGGTGGGAAAGGATCAGGTTGGGACATGAGCGCATCATCCGGAGATGAACGTGAAGAACAAGTTGTCAGTAATGGTAAGTTTCATGATTGTACAACATAATGGTCAATGTAAAAATTTTTTTTTTTTTATTTTTTATAATTTTTTAAAACCAAACGCTAAAATATTGACCAAATAATGACATTTGTTTTTGATTCTTTTCAGAAATAATTACACTATATGATATTTATGTGTCTGCTAACCGACTAAAAGAAGCCTCTGCGGCGCATGATGCCCTAATCCATAAATATATTAATCAACGTCATAAATAAATGATGTTTGTTTTGTATATTTCTATGTTTAACATGTATGTAGAAAGTTTTTTAAATGAATAATTAAACAAAAAAATATTTTAAAAAGATTAAAAATTTATACAAGTTCATAAATGAATCTAAATTAAAATAAAAAATGTTCAAGTTTTTAAAAAAAATGTGCGTAATTGATTAAAACAACACATTATTTCATATACCATGTTTATTCTCTAGGGAAATTGGTATAGTTACAAATTTGTTTTTTGTCACAAATATGCACTAAATATCATGCAACAGAAAGAATACAATAATAAAAAAAAAAAAAAAAAAAAACGAAGAACAAAAAAAAAAAAATATTACAAACTACTTCTTTTTGCGTTTGTTAACCAAACTCATGCGTGACCTACGGCCACGCACACCACCCTTTGGAAGTGGTTGTATTGATGGCTCTGCTGCAGCTTGAGGATTTTCAGGGGCATCAACAGGATCAACAGGATCAACAGGATCAACAGGATCAACAGGATCAACAGGATCAACAGGATGAGAAACCTCGCCAATGGCAACATAGGATGACTCTGTTAGTTTTTTAGCTCTTGCCAAACGTAAGACATCCTGGATTAAACATTGGGCAATGTATTTTTGGTCTGGGGTAAGTTCACGCATTTCATCATCCACGAACATTGCAATACCAGAAAGGGGTGGTCTGTTGTGCTGGTCTAGGATGTTTTGTGCCACTCCCATCAGTTTGGTTACAGCTGTAGTAGTGTTTGCAGGGATGGTTTTTTTTTTTCCTTTGCCAACTTTGTGTGTATAACACATTGGATGGGCCTGCCTCAACCAAATCAACATTGGTTAATTGGCTAGCAGGAGTTTCCATTAGGTGTTCAGATGATGATTGTTGACTTGTTGTTGGCTCCTGCAATACAAAAATAACATAAATAAATAAACTTGTCATTTAAAAATATTTTTTAAAAAAACATTTTGAATACTTTTACATATATTGAAAAGTATACAAATATTCATTTCATCATAATTAAAAACAACACACATTGTTTATGACAAATTATGACAATAATAAAAATTATACCTCAGATATAATCACTTCATTGTTAGCATCTGGGGGAATATCACCACCAATATTGAGGCTACTGGTTGATGGCCTGTGAAGCTCCTGGTCCCTTGTGAAATTCAATAAATCAAAATACCAGAGCGTTGGGACGTAGACATCACCAGTGCCAGCACCAGAACGTTTGGATTCCTCTATTTTGTTCAGTTCTTTCTTATAAACTGTGCGTATTGCCTGTATTTTTCTTTTCACGAGATCCTCGGTACCTTTTTGATTAGGATGGTATTTGTCATATATTACAATCATTTTAAGGTACGCATCCTTTTTAAGTTGCCTATTGCTGTACTCGGGGGATTTTATTTTCCATAAGGGTGTTTGCGTCTGGTACACCTCTATGAATTCACGTAGGAATGCCTCCTTATTAGTACACATCTGGAAAACATTAAATTGGAGATAAATCAGTACAAACACTGATTTAAAAAATTTAAAAAAAAAAAAATAAAAAAAAAAAAAACATATTGAGTAAATACTATAACACATACCTTGCAGCAAAGATTCGCAAGTCCAGATTACAGTTGTTTTCAAAATTCACTTGTGCGAGGACAAACGCTGATGGGTAGACAAAAGCTGCAAGAATGAACACGCATCTGCGCACATTTATACTACCAACATCCAATGAAAATCAATAGCGCTGATTAAACAAATGAGTCGCGGCAAGAAGGGGTGTAGCGAGTTTACAATTCTACTACATCAAGATGCACTTTGTGTGGGGAACCAACGCCCATATCGCCATGACAATTTGAAATCCATGCGGTGAGACCGCTACACAACGATGCTAATGTTCCTCATTACATCGGGAAACGAGATAGCTTGGAAGGTGACTATAAAAGAGATTGTGACATGTGACCGTAAGCACACGACTAAAACATGGACACACAGCGATGAACACACATCACACTAACGAACAGGGCGTGCCGCACATACGACGATATCGCGCCCGATATCGCAGTGTGTAAAGTAGCCTTAAGGATTCATAGATCCTTACTAAGCCGCTTGAACAACCAGTGCACAATCCAGAGCAAAGAGTCTATATACCAAATCCACAAGGAGGGTAGAATGGCAGCACTCATAAAGCTTCAATCGTGGTAATTTTTTTTTTAAGAGAGGAACAGGTACATGTGGAGGAGGAGGTGAGGAGAGGCTACGATGGCTGTGCTTTGGCAGGTCCAACTAATAAAATTACCACTATTGAAGCTTCATGAGTGCTGCCATTCTATCCTCCTTGTGGATTTAATTGATTACCTGAACCCTGTCATGTGTACTCCTGTAAGACTTTATCAAAACCAAGGTTTTATATTATATATATATATGTGTATATATATATAGTACCGAGGAATATTGTACTGTATGTAACATAATACTATAGCATGAAATATCTCATTTTGAAGCCTGTTACTTCCGATAAGTTATAATGATTCATTTCATCTATATGATGATAGAAGACTCATTTTATGTTTGTATTGCAATGAAGAAGTTTACTATAGTAAGGCTGTCAATATAAATGGTAACCGGCTGCTGTAGACATTAATCTTTCTTTCACTTGACTGCGTCTGTTGTATGCAGTATGACCTTCATGGTGTTACTCAAGCAAATTAGAAGCAAATAAACTAAAACTGTAAAAATAAAACAGGCCTTGTTATTTCAATATTGTGTAACTATGACAGTAAATCTATGAAAAGAAAAATAGCATCTAAAAATGCCTACGATTCATTGTCTTTGTAGTTATAGAAGTTAACATAAAAACAGCTTTACTCAGGTGGATGTTACAAATTTTCCAGTTACAAAATGCTAACTCCATAGAAAATATAGAGTGATAAATAGTAAAATATCACTAAAGTGGTTCAGAGCTCATTGACCCCTGTATGTGTTCCATTTTCTACTAAGAATAGAAGATAGTGGGGGCTTAGCTGTATCCTGGTAGAGCACTAGTTTTTGGCCTGGGCGATGTACAACTGCAGCCCATCTTTGCTGTAAGTAATGCTTAATTTTTGGAGTATATTTATTGCTCTTTTTGTTGTTATTTTTAAGAATAGAAGATAAATATTGAAAACAAGACTGTGGTCGGTAAGCGGTGAAAGGGCTCTTACTTTTCAAAGCTGCCGTTTTGCTGAATCAAAATTAACCCCTTCATGACTTTGGACGGATCTATCCGTCATGGAGCGTGACCCGTTAAGCCCCGCCCCCTGCCGCGGGCAGGTGGCGGCGGTCGGCACACATATCAGCTGTTTTCAACAGCTGACATGTGTGCCTGCATGTTGCAAGTGGAATTGCTTCCACTCGCAACATTTAACCCCTTAAATCTCGCTGCCAAAGTCTGGCAGCGAGATCTATATGCGCACGGCCATGTTTTTTTACTTACCGCCCCCCACCGGAAGTCACGTGAGTGATCACGTGACTTTCGGTGGTTGCCATCGTAGCACAGGGTCATGTGATGACGCCTGCAGCTACGAAGTTTCTCTTTTGTTTTCACCCAGCCTGGAGCCGAATGAAACAGGAAGTGACTGAATCTGCTGTTTACAGCTGTATAGCTGTGATCAGCAGATAGATAAGAGCGATCAGATTGCTGATCGCTATAGCCCCCTAGGGGGACTAGTAAAATAAAATAAAAAAGTAAAAAAACCAAAAAACCTAAAAGTTCAAATCACCCCCTTTCACGCCATTGAAAATTAAAGGGTTAAAAAAGAAATAAATATACACATATTTGGTATCGCCGCATTCAGAAATGCCCGATCTATCAAAATATAAAATCAATTATTCTGATTGGTAAACGGCGTAGTGGCAAAAAAATTCCAAACGCCAAAATTACGTTTTTTGGTCGCTGCATGTTTTACGCAAAATGCAATAACAGGCGATCAAAATGTAGCATCTGTGCAAAAATGGTACCAATAAAAATGTTAGCTCGAGACACAAAAAATAAGCCATCACTGAGCCATAGATCCTGAAAAATGAGAACGCTACGTGTTTCGGAAAATGGCGACAACGAGCGCCACTTTTATTGGACAAACTTGTGAATTTTTTTAACCCCTTAGATACAAGTAATCCTATACATGTTTGGTATCTACAAACTCGCATCACACTGTGAAGCATCACATAGATACATCAGTTTTACCATATAGTGAACACGGTGAATAAAACATCCCAAAAACTATTGTGTGATCACACTTTTTTTGTAGTTTTTCCACACTTGGAATTTTTTTGCTGTTTTCCAGTACACTATATGGTACAACCTATGGTTTCATTTAAAAGTACAACTCGTTCCGCAAAAAACAAGCCCTCATATGGCAAGATTGACGGAAAAATAAAAAAGTTACGGCTCCTGGAAGAAAAGGAGCAAAAAACAAAAATGCAAAAACGGAAAGTGCCCGGGGGCTGAAGGGGTTAATTACAAAAAACAAACCAAAACCACATTTTGGTGAATGTGGATTTTCTAAAATTCGAGTATAAACCATTTCCACTCCAATTTATTTCCTCATCTGTAATTAGAGGTACACTGACAATGGATTTGCACCAACAAGCCTACAACCTACAATAGCCCGCAGTCCAGTAGACCACTGCACAATCAGCTCTGTCCTCACCTATTGTACCATCACCCATTCCCTGTAGACTGTGAGCCCTCGCGGGCAGGGTCCTCTCTCCTCCTATACCAGTCTGTTTTGTACTGTTAATGATTGTTGTATGTATACCCTCTTTCACTTGTAAAGCGCCATGGAATAAATGGCGCTATAATAATAAATAATAATAATAATAATAATTATAAGAAGAATTCAACACTCAAAAGTAAGAATGATGAAATAAGTTGAGTTTTTATTTTTGTGGCCCAAAAGTCAGTGTGTATACAGCATGTGACATTCCAATCATTCGTTGACCTTTTTCAACCATACACATAAGCCTCTGACCACAGGGATAAATATGTTAACTAGTTAAATTCCATTGTCCGTGTCTGATAGTGGGAGTTAATACGCGCTGGCAGAGGAATAGGTCATTCCTCCTGCCCATCACCATGCCTATGAAATGACTACGAGTTGTCAATGTTATGTCATGATTGTCAGGGATCAGCTAATGACCTCTATGCCTGTCATTATAATACTACTGTGAATGCTGCATTTTTCAGGAGTTTTTGCAAGCGATTTTACCTGGGTTGTCCAAATTGAAGTCAATGGGTGAAAATTGCTGCAAAAACACTGAAAGAATTGACATACTGGAAATTATTTTCAGCACCAAATACCAAATCTGCAAGCAGACAATACTCAATATGTGCACTTCAGATTTCTCATAGACTTTGCTGGTATCAGGATTTGGTTGTCGTTTTGTGACAAATTTGCATTTCAAAATGCATCAAAAACAGCGATAGAAATGCAACATGTGCACACAGCCAACAGTTCATTGAATATAGATGGTAATTGCATACACATATCTGTTTGCCTATAATCTATCCCCTTCTTTCACTAAATCCTGTGCATGCCATTACAATATATGGGAACACAGTAATGTAAAACTTTGCTAAATTAATAAAGATTAGCTCGTAAAGCGGAAATATTTATTTTGGATGAATACACTACTTAAATATGAAAACTTGTAGCTACATTTGAATGTGATCTTTATATACTAGAAACATATCAGGAACTGTTTAAATAACAATTGTATACAACTTTCTTCTTTTTCTTACCAAAAGTTTAGTAAGTGGCTAATACAGCCAAGTCCAAACAACCAAGCTAGTGGAAAATATAAAGGTGTGGATGGAGTGTTAGGGTTAAATGGGGCTTGTCATTTCTTGATTGGGGTCCATATTTTGAATCCACTGTCTCACTATTTTGTGCATTTGGCAAATAAGAAAAATAATCCCCTGCACACAAATTGTTTGCATTGATAGGCATAAATGTATTACTTGAAGCAAGAAAGTATATTGATTACAGATGTTAGCTGTATATAAAGATTGACCTTGGGTAAGACATTCCCAATCCTATATTAATAGTCTCCTGCAATTACCAGTCAGAAATATTCTACAACTTTACTCCATTCTCCCTCTCACCGAATCCAAAGAGTGAATGAATGCTGTGTTATATTATAGGACATCCATTATATATACATATTTCAGGACGCTGACAATGTGTTGGATGAAATTTCAATGCAGGTGTTTTTAGCATTAAAAAAGACATATGGTGCATGGAAATATTGTTATATGCCAGCCATCTACCCAGGGGAACACGCTATCAAGGTTAGCATCAATGTTACCCTCATTAAAGTACAATTTTAGTCCATAAAGTAAAATTGCATTATTTTATACAATGCTATTAAAATGCTCATCAACATTATTTCTACAGTTTTGTTCATTTTCTTCCACTTTCAAATAAAACAGATATTGTCATTTTACCAATCATATGCATATTAGTGCTACAGTCACATTATATGTCCAATTTCAGATATTAAAATGTTTAAGAGCTTTCTTTCTCTAGAGATTTTTGGCCTAGAAAAAAAGCATGACTTACAGGTATACTATGGTTATATGACGGTACTGAACTGATTGTCAAAGGAAGAATACTAAGGGCGGCTTTGCACGTTGCAACATCGCACATGCGATGTCGGTGGGGTCAAATCAAAAGTGACGCACTTCTGGCGTCACTTTCGAGATCGTAGTGTGTAAATGCTAGATGATACGATTAACGAGCGCAAAAGCGTCGTTATCGTATCATCGTTGCAGGCTCCGACTTTTTCATAATTATGCTGCAGCGACAGGTACGATGTAGTTCCTCGCTTCTGCGGCTGCACACATCGCTGTGTATAACGCCGCAGGAGCGAGGAACATCAGCTTACCTGCCGCCGGCGGCTATGCGGAAGGAAGGAGGTGGGCGGGATGTTTACATCCTGCTCATCTCCGCCCCTCCGCCGCCATTGGCCGCCTGCCGTGTGACGTCGCTATGACGCCGCACGACCCTTCCCCTTAGGAAGGAGGCGGGTCGCCGGCCAGAGCGACGGTCGCAGGGCAGGTGAGTGCATGTGATGCTGGCGTAGCGATAATTTTTGCTACGCCAGCTATCACAAGATATCGTACCTGCGACGGGGGCGGGGACTATCGCGTACGACATCGCAGCATCGGCTTGCGATGTCGCAACGTGCATAGCCCGCCTAAGAGCAAACAAAAAAGAAAACTTGCGACTAGGGATGAGAAGAGATGAGCGAACCAGTGGAAGTTCGTTTCGGCGGGTTAAGCCGGACCTGAGATAAAGTTCGATTTGAACCCGTACTTGATCCAAACCCCAATGGAAGCCACTAATTGGGCAGTTCGGATCTCCACCCACATGCAGCCAGCAATAAACATATTACTTCCGGGGGGTGTATGAGGTTTTTCCATTTTTATTTGGTGCATAGTACATTTGTTCATGCTGTGGTTACCCTCAACGCAAGCCATTTAAACACTGGAAGTGGCTCGCACTGAGCACCGACCGTACCCGAGCACAGTGATCTCACTTGCGGTTTGGATACGTAAAGCACCCAAACTTTGAACCCAAACTCTGTTTTTGGTACCAACACCAAAAACCGAACCTTAAGTTCACTAATCTCTAGATGCTCAGTTGAAATGATCTCTTTATGGCTGGTTGCTTGTGGGCGGTGACCCAAACTGCCCAATTAGTGATTCCCATTGGGATTCAGGTCAAATCCGGAACACAAACCAAACTTTTTCCAAAGTCTGGCTACATCTGCTGATCCAAACTTCCATGGGTCCACTCATCTCTTCTCAGCTCTAGTGATGAGGCAACCTGAATTGTAAAGTTCAGAGTTCGCATCAGTTAACTAGTATCCGGTGTTCAAACTCAAACTCAGACTTCTCACGGAAGTTCATAGTCGAGGTCAGAGTTCGAATACTGTTCGTATGCTAAAAATTTTATTGAAACGCTGCAGCTTTCTGTTTTATCTTGGATTGTTTTCAAAAATAAGTGGATCACACATCATTATTTTTTTTAACATTTTTTCCTTAACTACATGTATTTGCAGGTCAATTGCCCCCTATTTTGCTTCCTTTAGAAACCCCCTAGCCCTTACTATGACCATTCTGCAGCCATTTTACATCACCAAAGTTCAGGTCCCCATTGACTTATATGAGGTTTGGGGTCAAGAGTCTAATTCAGGTAAAGTCTGGTTACTGGACTGAACTTTTAACTAAAGTCCAGCCAAACTCACCAAACTTGAACACTAACATGTCTGCTTATCACTACTTGTGGCCCCATAAATTGTGCTGATTGCACACAAAATGTCTGTTTTGTTGCATAGTACTAGTCTGATAATGTACTGCATGAACTCTGAAAATATGCCTAGCACAATTGTCATTCAATGTGTTTCACTCAACTGTCCTGTTTCCTGTATAAACGAAAAAGCTGTGGACAAACAAGCGCAAATAGGGTCTTACCCCAAAGAGTGTAGGGTGGGGAGGGGGGAGTAATGCTACTCACCAGATGTGGTTGTGAGAGTCACAACCACTACAATGGCATGTACAATCGATCCACGGCTGCAGCCACCCAGTGGCAGAGAACAGAGAACAATAGAGAAGGGTGTTTAAATGCCGCGCCAACAGATCACTCGTTCAGATGGTCAGACCAATGTCACTTTATTTTCATCCAGGTCTACGCGTTTCAGGAGCACCTGCTCCCTTCCTCAGGACCGTTAGGTTACAAATAACATCCTGGATGTTATTTGTAACCTGACGGTCCTGAGGAAGGGAGCAGGTGCTCCTGAAACGCGTAGACCTGGATGAAAATAAAGTGACATTGGTCTGACCATCTGAACGAGTGATCTGTTGGCGCGGCATTTAAACACCCTTCTCTATTGTTCTCTGTTCTCTGTTTCCTGTATATGATGTTACGCTGTTAAAAACTGGCCTACATTAGTCTGCAATCTGCACATTTCTTGTGACATGCTGTCTGTGTGCTAACTAACAAGGCACAGTCTACAGAATTTCATGTGCTTATTTTATGCATTATACTCATATCTACAGTACTGCAACATCTTGTTCACAATTTAAATGATACAGTGGGTATGGAAAGTATTCAGACCCCTTTACATTTTTCACTCTTTGTTTCATTACAGCCATTTGGTAAATTAAAAAAAAACTCATTTTTTTTGTCACAAATGTACACTCTACACCACATTTTGACAGAGAAAAAACTGAAATGTAGTAATTTTTGCAAATTTATTAAACAAGAAAAACTGAAACATCATCTGATCATACGTATTCAGACCCTTTGCCCAGTAGTGAGTAGAAGCACCCTTTTGAGCTAGTACAGCCATGAGTCTTCTTAGGAATGAGGCAACAACTTTTTCCCACCTGGATTTGGGAATCCTCTGCCTATCTTCCATGCAGATCCTCTCCACTTCCATCAGGTTGGATGGTGAATGTTGATGGACAGCCAGTTGCAGGTCTCTCCAGAGAGGCTCAATTGGGTTTAGGTCAGGGCTCTGGATGGGCCAGTCAAGAATGGTCACAGAGTTGTTCTGAAGCCACTCCTTTGTTATTTTAGTTGTGTGCTTAGGGTCATTGTCTTGTTAGAAGGTGAAACTTTGTCCAAGTCTGAGATCCAGAAAACTCTGAAAGAGGTTTTCTTCCAGGATATCTCTGTACTTGGCCACATTTATCTGTCCTTCAATTGCAACTAGTAGTCCTGTCCTTGCAGTTGAAAAACATCCCCAAAGCATGTTGCTACCACCACCATGTTTCTCTGTTGGGATTGTATTGGGCAGGTGATGAGCAGTGCCTGGTTTTCTCCACACATATCTCTTAGAATTATGACCAAAAAAATTATATTTTCATCTCATCAAACTAGAGAATCTTATTTCTCATAGTCTGGGAGTCCTTCATGTGTTTTTTGCAAACTCTATGTAGGCTTTCATATGTCTTGCATTGAGGAGAGGCTTCTGTTGGGCCACTCTGCCATAAAGGCCCGACTGTGGAGGACTGAGTGATAGTTGACTTTGTGGAAATTTCTGCCATCTCCCTACTGCATCTCTGGAGCTCAGTAACAGTGATCTTGGAGTTCTTCTTTACTTCTGTCACCTAGGGTCTTCTCCCACGATTGCTCAGTTTGACTGGACGGCCAGGTGTAGGAAGAGTTCTGGTGATCCCAAACTTCTTCCATTTAAGGATTATGAGGCCACTGTGCTCTTAGAAACCTTGAGTGCTGGCAAAATTATTTTATAACCTTGGCCAGATCTGTGCCTTCAAAGGAATAAGTGTCGTATGCTTCTCCAATTCACCATAAATAGCAGAGCAAGAGTATATCAATTGTGGTAACAATTAAAATGTAACCTTTAATAATATATATCTAAAAGAAAGGACCACACAATATAAACATAAACGGTTGTAAAACCAACCCAAAAAGGAGCAGATTTTAGGCTCCAGTTATTGTCAATAGAGGACAAAACTCCACATGAGGACCACAACAGAGGGGATTAACCTCCACCGTGGTAATAGTTATGACAACATAAAACAGGTTGTCAGACACACTTGTTCAGCAAGGTCAAGTAAATACAACTTACTACAATCTTAATAATAGAAATGAGGGTTATCCAATATATAGAGGGGGGGGCAAAAATTAGCCACACACTACCCCTCAATTGGTAACAGTCTGACCTTAGATGCTCCAAGACCTCCCACAATTCTGTCTCTGAGCTCCTTGGGCAGTTCCTTTGACCTCATGATGCTCATTTGGCCTGACATGCACTGTGAGCTGTGAGGTCTTATATAGACAGGTGTGTGCCTTTCCAAATCAAGTCCTATCAGTTTAATTAAACACAGCTGGACTTCAATGAAGGAGTAGAACTATCTCAAGGAGAATTACAAGGAAATGGACAGCATGTGACTAAAGCCGGCTTTACATGTTACGATTCTGCATACGATATCGTATGCGATCGTAACCGCCCCCATCGTATGTGCGGCACGTTCAATTTTGTTGAATGTGCTTCACAAATGATTAACCTCCATCACACGTACTTACCCGTCCATACCCGTCCATACGACCTCGATGTGGGCAGCGAACGTCCCCTGTTATGATCCGGAACCATGGAAGAACACCACAAATCATTGGCAAAAGGTGACAAGAGCATTGGCAACTAATCTGGCCGCCATCCCCTTACTAACAATCACAACTAGAAGTAACCGAGGGGTGAACTAACATCCTGTGCACCGCGAACCCAGCCGGAGAACTAACTATCCTAAAGGTAGGAAAGATGAATATCTCTCTGCCGCAGAAAATAAACAAGAATAGCTAGCCCCCCACATTCAAAGACTGCGGTGATATAGGAAAAACACAATACACAGGTAGATAACAGGATTAGCAAAAGGTGAGGCCCCCGCTTACTAAAATTGGAAAGGACATGAAAGGGACTGATGGTGGCCAGAGAAAAACCCTGCAAAATACCAACTTCCTGATAGTACAAAAAGGCCCTCAGATTGCACGATCTGAACTCCGTCCTATACCAGGTGCCCTTGTCATACCAATAAACAGAAAACAAGAATCATAACAAAGTCAACAAGCCACAAACACATGGACCCAAAGGAGCTATACTCCACACAGAACTGCAGGGAGTTCCTCAACAATCCACTAAGGGGGAAAATCCCTGCAAGCAAATAAACTGAAACCAACCACAGCAAATGACAAACCCAGATAAACAAAAGAACCAGACAATAAACAAAGAGCAAGCACTTATCTGGGGAAGATGTGGTGTAGAGCAGGATTAAGCAGGCTGGAGATACAAAGAACAACTGAGATCTGGCAACAGCCTGCAATCAGACCAGGATTTAAATAAGCAGAGAGTTAGCAAAGGAAACACCCACTGCACAACACACCTGGTCCAAGTCCAAGCCATTCCTGGCCACCAGAGGGAGCCTCCCAGCAGCCAAAACATAACTAACATTCACAACAGTCCACTTCCTGGAGTGGGAGGGACATTCGGTGTCACATCGACGTCACGCGGCAGCCGGCCAATAGAAGCGGAGGGGCGGAGATGAGTGGGACGTAAACATCCCGCCCACCTCCTTCCTTCCGCATTGCTGGCCGGGAGCCGCAGGACGCAGGTAAGATCTGTTCATCGTTCCCGGGGTGTCACACACTGCGATGTGTGCTACCCCAGGTACGATGAACAACCTGATGTTCAATTCATGATGAATGAATGACGTGCGTGCGATGAACGTTTTACCGTTCATTCGCAATTGCACGTAGCTGTTACACACTACAATGTAACTTACAATGCCGGATGTGCGTCACTTAGGACGTGACCCCGCCGACACATCGTAAGATATATTGTAGTGTGTAAAGCGGGCTTTAAACATGAGTGTCTGAGCAAACGGTCTGAATACTTGGTCTGAATACTTATGACCATGTGATATTTCAGTTTTTCTTGTTTAATAAATTTGCAAAAATGTCCACATTTCTGTTTTTTTTCTGTCAAGATGGGGTGCAGAGTGTACATAAATGAGGAAAAAAAATGAACTTTTTTGAATTTACTAAATGGCTGCAATGAAACAAAGAGTGAACAATTTAAAGGGGTCTGAATACTTTCTGTACCCACTGTATGTATAATTGTGCTATCTAATAGTGATGGGCAAACCCGAACTGTATAGTTTGGGGTTTGTACCGAACAACTAGTCTCCATACATGGACTTCTCGGGGAAGTCTGTGTTACTGTTTGGGTTCGACCACCCGGATAATGATATACATTAAAAAAGGAATTATAAATAAAATAATGAATAAAGCAAGACCGGTATACTTACCGACCTTCCCAGCAGCTGTAACACTACTTCTGGGTCTAATCATTAGCTCTCATACATATTCAATGCTTCCCCTGCCCACCATCACTCCTGGCATCTTTTGATTGGTTGCAGTCAGACCACTGCCCCACCTTGTGTGACAGGTTCTATGATTGGTTGGAATCACACACAATATTTGCATTCCTATAGTGGTGTAAAAATAAATAAATAAAACAAATGCAATGGTGTCCTCCCAAATTGTAATACCCAGCACAGATAAAGCAGATGGCTACAGGCTGGAGCCGACAGCTGTGTACTTATATTGGCTGTCTATCAAAATAAGAGGGACCCTATGTGGCTTTTTTAAAATTATTTAAATAAATAATTTAAAAAAACGGCATATGGCCCCCCTATTTTGATACCCAGCCATGATAAGACCAACAGCTGTTATTATCAGGCTCGGGAAACCCATGGTTATTGGCTACAAGGCTAAAAATATCAGCCCTCATACACCCCCAAATTGTCACATCCATTAGATGCAACAATTCTGGTGCTTTACCTGGCTCATCCCGATTGTCCTGGTGCGGTGGCAATCAGGGTAATATAAGGGGTTAATAACAGATCACAGCTGTCACTAAGCCCTATACTAGTAATGGGTAGGGGGTCTATGAGACCCTCCATTGATAATCCTGTAAGTGAAAAAAATAAACATAAACATCGAAAAATCCTTTATTTAAAATAAAATACCAAAAAAACACTCTTTTTCCAATTTAATAACCCCAAACACCCAAGTCCGGCATAATCCACACAAGGTCTTATGACGATCCCAGCTTTGCTACATACTGAAGTCTCAGTGGAGAACATGACTACCCACTGCGGCTTCAGGCAGAGACTGACTGAGCTGTAGCTGTGAGTGATGATATCACTGAGTTTTGTGTGATCACAGCTGGAGGTTCCCACAGTTCCCCACCTGTGATCACCGGTAAACTCACCTCGGGTGAACTCATTGAACTAAGTGACCCCACCTCAGGTGAACTCATTAAGTTCAATAAGACCTGCATCTCCTGGCAGAAAACTTCCTTTTTGTTGCCAGGAGATGCAGATTTGGGACTGAAATTTATACACCAAATACCTGCACCAATACTGCATCTCCTGGCAAAAAAAAAAAAAAAATGCAGCAAAACGCAATGTGGTTTTGATTCAATTTTTGCCAGGAGATGCAGATTTAGTGCAGGAATTTTGTGTATAAATTCAAGCACCAAATCTGCATCACCTAGCAGAAAAATGCACTTAAACTGCATTTTTTGCCTGAAAAAGCAGATTTGGTGCTAAAATTTATACATCAAATTCCTGCACCAAATCTGCATCCCCTGTCAAAAAAAAAATCAAAACACAAAGCTATTTTGATGCATGTTTTTGCCATTAGATGCACATTTGGTGCAGTAATTTGGTGGGATGCTGTCACAAAGGTTGGGGGCACGGTCAATCACAGATACCTGGACTGACGATTGGCAGGGGAAGCAGTGAATATGTATGAGAGTTAATGAGCATACCCGGAAGCAATGTGACAGCGACGCAGGAGACTTGTAAGTATAATTATCCTTCTTTGCAGCCCACCAAGCCCTTTCTACCAGTATTCTACAGGACAATGTTTAGGTCCCCATAGACTTAACATTGGATTCAGCATCCATGCAGATGTTTGGGTTCAAGTCTGGTCCCGAACTGGACTTTTTCTAAATATCTGTCTGGACCCACCAAACCCAAACATCTGCGGGTTTGCCCCGCTCTACTATCTAATAAAATTAACAAAAAAACAAAAAATTGAGCCGGAGTATGAGTTGGTATACATGTAGCTTGCAAGCTCATGTTCACACTGGCCATAAGACATAAAAAAACAAAGAAGAAAATAATAAGTACATATACCCTGCTGTAACTAAATAGAAGAATAGTGCCTATAAATAAACATAGGGAACTTAGGAAATACTATTTTTGATCAAAAAAGCGTAAAGCCATGCCACCGCGACAAGGTGTACCCAGTCGGCACAGCACCTACAGTCTCTAATATTAAAACCTCACCCTGTGTCAACAAACATAAATCTGAATAAGGGCAGAGAGTGGCTGGGTCCCAACTGGACACACAGCCATTAGAGAGTGTGGGTACTGTCCCGACTTGGTACACCTTGTCGCGGTGAGATGGCATTATGCTTTTTGATCAAAAATAGTGTTTACTAAGTATATTATGTTTATTTATATGCATTATGCTTCTATTTAGTTACAGCAGGGTATATGTTCATATTATTTTCTTCTTTGTTTTTTTATGTCTTATTGTCAGTGTGAACATGAGCTTATGTCACGCTCCCCGGGTCCCCTGTCACGCTCCCCGGGTCCCCTGTCACACTCCCCGGCTCCTCTTCCATGCTTACCGGCTCCCCTGCCGTGCTCCGCCGCTCCCGTGCCAGGCTTCCTGGTCCCCTGCTCCACAGCCTTCCTGCCCCATCGCCTGCGGTCCCCAGGCAGCCCGGTCCCCGCTCCCGGCGTCCGATGGCAACCCAGCTCCAGCCCGGCTCTCCTGCTTCCTCCTCACCGCTCCCTCCTCTGGCTTCTGGCACCCGGGCCGCGCGCATGCGCATTAGGGCGCGCGCGCGGTCATTGACCCTCTCTTAAAGGGCCAGCGTCCACTGACAGGAAATTGAACACGCAGGTACAGGGTATAAAGGGGTTTAATGTCCAAGTGGGCGGGGCCTGTTCTTCGTGTTTCCCAAGCTAGGAGTCAGGTCTCCTTGTGTTTCTGTGAGATACTCACCTCTCTCTCTCCTAGAGCCGATCCTGCTTCGCCACCCGGTCCTGCCGAATCCCGAACCCCGAACGCTGCCCATCTGCCATCCTGACAGTCCGTTCCATCTCTGATCCCTGCGGTGACCCGTCTGCTCGCTCCATCGGTTCCGGACTCCGCCTGACAACATCTTGGCCTCCGAACCTGAGCTCCGTCACCCGGACTACCATCAGTGACTCCGTGGTCCCAGGGACTTCTCCATTCTACTCTGTTGCACGGACTGTCCTGCTACCTGTAGTGCTCCAGCTACCGGACCCCTTACCATCATCAAGGAGTTCGGCCCAGTGGATCCACCTCCTGGGTCTGCCCGTCCACCTGGCCCTAACAGTAAGAACAGGCCATGGATCCCGCTGAAGCACTAGCAGCCCTGCAGGAGGAACTCACACGCCAGCGTGAGACTCAGACCCGCATGCTGCAATTCATGTCTTCTGTGGACGCCCGCCTGAACACGCTACAAGCGTCGGTTACATCTTCAGCATCTCGGGCTTCCACTAGACAATCCACGGCTCCAGCCCGCGTGGCAGCCTCTTCGGATGCTTCCAGACTTCGTTTGGCTTCACCACCCCGGTACGTCGGAGATCCCAAGACCTGCAGGGGATTCATAAACCAATGCTCCCTCCATTTCACGCAGCTGCCGCATTTGTTTGCCTCCGACCAAGCCAAGGTCGCGTTCATCATGTCCCATCTAGAGGGTGAGGCACTGGCGTGGATGAACCCCTTGTGGGAAAAGGAGGATCCTGTGACCACGAACATCCAGGAGTTCCTGCAGGCATTTCGTGGCACCTTTGACGAGCCCGGACGCGCCTCCGCGTCTGCCTCATCTCTTCTCCGGTTACGTCAGGGGACTCTGACGGTGGGTCAATACGCCATACGTTTTCGCACCTTGGCATCGGAACTCGGGTGGAACAACGAGGCTCTAACCGCCGCCTTCTGGGAAGGACTCTCGGGTCGAATTAAAGATGAGCTGGCTGGTCGTGACGTACCGTCCACCCTGGATGCCCTGATTACCCTAGCGACCCGAGTGGACATTCGCTTTCAGGAGCGATCCAAAGAGGTGTCCCGTGAGAGACGTCCGGTACGGCATTCCTCTCCTCCGCAGAAGCCCACCGTACTTCAGTCAACGGCATCTGGTGTCTCCGTCCACGAGCCCATGCAGATCGACCGTGTGCGGCAGTCTGAACAACGCCGAGCAGAGCGGCTCGCCAAGGGCCTCTGCTTCTACTGCGGAGAGGGCACACACCTGCTACGCTCCTGTCCAGAAAGGCCGGGAAACTCCAAAGCCTAGGGTTGGTAGGAGAGGCCACCCTAGGTGCTGGGACTCTCTCAGACCCGGTTACCTGGACTGTGCAAGTGACAACGGGAGAGACGCGGTTCACGGCTGAGGCGTACCTCGATTCTGGGGCAGCAGGCAATTTCATCCAGCAGGCCACGGTGGACAAGTACCAGGTGCCTGTTACTCCACTCGATAAACCCCTCGTGATTGCCTCTGTGGATGGGAGACCCCTCTCTGACACCATCTCGTGGATCACCAGGCCGGTCGAACTGCGTATCAGTGCCCTGCACACCGAGAACATCGCTCTCTACGTCCTTCCACACATGTCCCATCAAATCCTGCTGGGACTTCCCTGGTTACGGACACACGAACCATCAGTCAGCTGGGGTACTGGTGAAATCACCCGATGGGGCTCCTCTTGCCACGAGAAGTGTCTGAAGACCATACAACCCATCCGACGACCCCCTGTTCCAGAGTCCTTACCGGGACTGCCCTCGGCCTATTGGTCCTTTGCGGATGTCTTCGACAAAAAGGAATCAGAGGTACTTCCGCCACATCGTCCTTACGATTGTGCCATCGACCTGCTCCCGGGAACTACACCACCTCGAGGACGGATATATCCGCTGTCTCCAGCCGAAACAAGGGCCATGTCTACTTACATCACAGAGAGCCTGGCAAGGGGATTCATTCGGAGATCCTCCTCTCCTGCTGGAGCAGGCTTCTTCTTCATTAAGAAGAAAGAAGGTGACCTACGTCCATGCATAGACTACCGAGGATTAAACCAAATCACCGTGAAAAACAAGTACCCTCTGCCGCTCATCCCCGAATTGTTTGATCGGCTTAGAGGAGCTCGTGTGTTCACCAAGTTGGATCTTCGGGGTGCCTACAACCTGGTCCGCATCCACTCGGGGGACGAATGGAAGACCGCATTCAATACTCGCGATGGGCACTATGAATACTGTGTGATGCCCTTCGGCCTGTGTAACGCACCAGCAGTCTTTCAGGAATTGGTGAACGACGTGTTCCGGGACCTTCCTTACATCTATGTGGTGGTGTATCTCGATGACATCCTGGTCTTTTCTCCGGACCTCCAGACCCACAGAGAGAAAAGTGCAGCTGGTACTACGACGACTGAGGGAGAATCGTCTGTACGCCAAGTACGAGAAGTGTGTCTTCGAGCAGTCTTCTCTTCCCTTCCTGGGTTACGTCATCTCCGATACCGGACTGCAGATGGATCCGAAGAAGGTCTCTTCCATTCTCAACTGGCCCCCTCCTTCTGGACTGAAGGCAATCCAACGCTTTCTGGGATTCGCCAACTATTACCGCCAGTTCATCCCTCACTTCTCTGCTCTGACTGCTCCTCTCTCCGCCTTGACCAAGAAGGGGGCTAATCCAAAGGACTGGTCACCTGCGGCCGACGCCGTGTTTGGCTCTCTGAAGCGGGCACTTGCCTCCTCTCCTGTGCTCCACCGTCCGGAGTTAAACCGACAGTTCACCTTGGAGGTGGATGCCTCCTCCTCGGGAGCTGGAGCAGTGCTCATGCAGAAGTCCTCCTCCGGGAAGATGGTGACTTGCGGTTTCTTCTCCAAGAGCTTCTCAGCGCCTGAACGCAACTACACCATCGGTGACCGAGAACTATTGGCAGTCAAACTGGCTCTGGAAGAATGGCGCTACCTTCTGGAAGGAGCAGTGTACCCCGTTATTATTTACACGGACCACAAGAACCTGGAATACCTGCGGTCTGCTCAGCGACTGAACCCACGGCAAGCCAGGTGGTCCTTGTTCTTTGCCAGATTTGATTTCCAGCTCCATTTCCAACCCGCGGACAAGAATGTACGCGCCGATGCCTTGTCCAGGTCTTTCATGCCCATGGAGCAGGAGGAGGAGACATCCCAGCCCATCATCTGCCCAAGTAAGATCATTCCGGTGACTCCTGTCACTCTGGCCCAAATACCGCCCGGGAAGACCTATGTCTCTGAGACTGACAGGCAAAAAGTCTTACACTGGGGCCATGCCTCGAAAATAGCCGGTCATGCTGGTCAGAAGAGAACATGGAGTACGATTGTACGTCATTACTGGTGGCCATCCCTTCGCACGGACGTCGCTTCTTTTGTCTCAGCCTGCTCCTCTTGTGCCAGGAATAAGACGCCCAAACATCTGCCATATGGCCGTCTTCTGCCTCTGCCTATACCCTCAGTACCGTGGCAACACGTTGCGATGGACTTTATTACGGACTTGCCATTGTCCTCCGGACACACAGTCATATGGGTCGTGGTGGATCGGTTCTCTAAAATGGCTCATTTCGTCCCTATGGCTGGACTGCCCTCTGCCCAGGAACTCGCTGACGCCTATGTACAACACATCTTCCGCTTGCATGGCTTTCCATCACACATTGTGTCCGACGGAGGAACTCAGTTCACCTCCCGCTTCTGGAGGGCTCTCTGCAAACATATGGGAGTGACTCTGGACTTTTCTTCAGCCTACCATCCTCAGTCGAACGGCCAAGTGGAACGGGTCAATCAGATCTTGACCTCCTTCTTACGTCACTACGTCAACGCCCATCATGACGACTGGTCCGCGCTTCTTCCTTGGGCTGAATTCTCCCATAACCACCACGTCAGTGAGTCCTCCTCCAGCTCTCCCTTCCATGTCATTTACGGACTTCAGCCTTCCGTCCCATTACCTGTATCTTCTTCCTCGGATGTCCCTGCTGCTGATGCTGTAGCCCGTGACTTTGCAACCATTTGGGACCCTGTTAAGGCGTCCCTTGGACGTGCTTCCATGCGGATGAAAAGACACGCAGACAAGAGGCGTCTGTACCCTCCGTGTTTCTCTCCAGGAGATCTCGTCTGGCTTGCTTCCAAGTACGTCCGATTGAAGCTACCATCCTACAAGCTGGGGCCTCGTTACATCGGGCCGTTTAAAGTCCTCGGCAAGATCAATGAGGTCTCCTACAAGCTGCAGCTCCCGGCCACGATGAAGATACCCAACTCCTTCCACGTCTCCCTGCTCAAGCCGGTTGTCCTTGGTCCCTTCTCCGCTGCTGCCAGTTCGGCTCCTCCTCCTATTGCCGATGACGACATATATGCGGTAAGGGATATCGTGGCCATGAAAACTGTACGGGGCCGACAGTTCTTCCTGGTGGACTGGGCAGGCTATGGTCCTGAGGATAGGTCCTGGGAACCCCGGGAGAATGTGGGTACTCCTTTGATCCGTGCCTTCCTGTCCCGGTTGCGGGGAGGGGGGCGTGGGGGGGGTACTGTCACGCTCCCCGGGTCCCCTGTCACGCTCCCCGGGTCCCCTGTCACACTCCCCGGCTCCTCTTCCATGCTTACCGGCTCCCCTGCCGCGCTCCACCGCTCCCGTGCCAGGCTTCCTGGTCCCCTGCTCCACAGCCTTCCTGCCCCATCGCCTGCGGTCCCCAGGCAGCCCGGTCCCCGCTCCCGGCGTCCGATGGCAACCCAGCTCCAGCCCGGCTCTCCTGATTCCTCCTCACCGCTCCCTCCTCTGGCTTCTGGCACCCGGGCCGCGCGCATGCGCATTAGGGCGCGCGCGCGGTCATTGACCCTCTCTTAAAGGGCCAGCGTCCACTGACAGGAAATTGAACACGCAGGTACAGGGTATAAAGGGGTTTAATGTCCAAGTGGGCGGGGCCTGTTCTTCGTGTTTCCCAAGCTAGGAGTCAGGTCTCCTTGTGTTTCTGTGAGATACTCACCTCTCTCTCTTCTAGAGCCGATCATGCTTCGCCACCCGGTCCTGCCGAATCCCGAACCCCGAACGCTGCCCATCTGCCATCCTGACAGTCCGTTCCATCTCTGATCCCTGCGGTAACCCGTCTGCTCGCTCCATCAGTTCCGGACTCCGCCTGACAACATCTTGGCCTCCGAACCTGAGCTCCGTCACCCGGACTACCATCAGTGACTCCGTGGTCCCAGGGACTTCTCCATTCTACTCTGTTGCACGGACTGTCCTGCTACCTGTAGTGCTCCAGCTACCGGACCCCTTACCATCATCAAGGAGTTCGGCCCAGTGGATCCACCTCCTGGGTCTGCCCGTCCACCTGGCCCTAACAGCTTACAAGATACATGTATACCAACTCATTCTCCAGATCACTTTTTAGTTTTTTTGTAGTCTTTTGTACTCAGTACAAATAGGATGTGGCAACCTTCTTACTGAGCTGAGCAGTTCATCTTATGCTTCCAATGGCTGTGTGTCCAGTTGCGACCCAGTCACTCTCTGCCCTTAGGCTATGTGCGCACGTAGAGTAATTTCATGCATTTACACTGCATTTAGCACTGCAGCATAAATGCATGCGTTCTGCGTCCCCTGCACAATCTATGAAGATTGTGCATAATCCGTGCGCACGATGCATTTTTTAACGCAGCGATTTGAGTGTCAAAAATTCGACAAAATCCGTGTGTTTAAAAATGCAACATGTCACTTCTTTCATGCGCTTTGCATGCAGCTCCCACTCTGTCTATGGGAGAGGCAGCATCCATAGCGCATTAAATCGGCATCTATGCTGCAAACACACTGCATTCATTACACAGTGTTTCTGCAGCGATTTGCAGCGCACATGTGCTGTCAAATCACTGAAGAAATTTCAGCATGGACACGACGCAACGTGCGCACATAGCCTTATGCAGATTGATGTCTGTTGACACCTTGTTGCGGTGAGATGACTTTACGTTTTTTTGATCAAAAATAGTGTTTACTAAGTATCCTATGTTTATTTGTATGCATTCTGAGTCTATTTAGTTACAACAGATAAATGTTCATACTATTTTCTTCTTTGTTTTTTTCATATCTAATAAAAATATAATTTTGTTATAGCCAACTTTCATATGATTAGTAAATCATATTAGGGCATGAAGTTACCATATCTACTACATGAGGACACGCAAGATACCATATCCTGCAAAGCTATATTAGTTTCTTAAATAACTACAGGTTGTCACCTGATTCATGCTGTCCAAACCACAGGCAGCATTTATCATAGCCTGACTGCATGCTTGCCAGATATATTTTCCTCTTAAATGTTGAAAGCATTTTAGAATAAAAAATTCTTTAAAGATACAGCCAGGTATCATAGTCAAAGATAAGACTAGTCTAGCCAACTTCCACCAGTGGTGCTTTTGGTGATTGACAGGTGAGAGACCTGTCAATTATCTCTAGTGATACTGGGAAAAGTCATCCGAGGAAGTAATCAAACTAATCTTATCTCCGGACCCTTAAAGCATAATTTTTTTGAAATTCCGCATCATTTCAGTCAAGAAAGTACCTGGCTGCAACTATGAAGCCAGAATCTGATTTGTTCTGCTCATGGTTATGGAAGCATAAATCAGGTGACAGGTTCCCTTATATAGAAAAGTGAAAGACACTTATAATATCAGCTAAATTTAAGTGTGGTGGGAATGATTTTTATATGTCCAAGAAATAAGTTACTACTAGTGCCCTATGTTAAGATCTAAAATATTAGATACCATCAGCCATCGAGAAGAAAAGTCCTAGCATATGTAAGTGAGCAGCTTCAACTTTTGAAACAACTGGATTAGACATGAAGAGATCTGGAAAATGTATTTCTGATATTTACAAAATCCAAACTGAATTATAGAGTGTAATGGATAGTCAGTAGGGATGATCGAATACCTCAAATATTCGGCTTCGCAAATATTTTCCGATTACCTCGCCGCTATTCGATGCGCAATGTAAGTCTATGGGAAGCCCGAATAGTACCGAATAGTTGTTATTTGGGTTTCCCATAGACTTACATTGCGCATCGAATATTCGCGAATAGTCGAATAGCGGTGAGGTATTCGGAAAATATTCGCGAAGCCAAATAATCGAAGTATTCGATCAGTCCTAATAGTCAGCCATTTCTAAAGATGTTATCTATAATAGTCATAAGAATCTACTGGAGACCAATATGATAATTCCAATCAATACCAATCAATCTGACAGAAATAATACTAAAACAGTCCAAAAATGATAACAAAAAGGGTTTTGACAGTCTGTGAGTTACTAGAAATGAGCAAAATGCACTTTTTATTAGTAAAGAAAGTCTAGAACAATTGTACAGTCATCTCTATAAAGCTATGTGAAATCTAAAATGAAGACTCATTATACTGTCTAGCACGTTTAAGTACAATTAAACATCTTTTCTTTCTTCCAAAGTGTAATTCTTCATCATTATATGATAATTAACATTGGATTCTTGTAAATAGAGCCACTTTAATCACTTAGTAAATGATGATGGATAATGACTCAGACTTGATCAAAGTAAAGAGTAAATATCAATCGTGTATATATGTATTGCAAGGACTCCTTTTGTTGCAAAGCTCATTCATTTAGTTTATTCCCTATGTACATTAACGGCTATTTAGGAAATAGAAGATTCTTCTTTTAATTTGTTATTAAATACATTTCTTTGATTTATGCTGTTCCTATTGAGTGTATAATAGTCCGACCTCTATTACTGAAATACATTAATGTTGTTTGTACCTGAAGTAAAATGTAATTTAGTCTAGAGCTGTTTCACAGTTTAACTCATTTTGCAAGTTTTCTTTTGTCTGCATAATGTATCATTATTAGAAATGAAAAACGTATTATTGCGAGGTTTTTTTTCAGCTTTTCTATGCGGTATGCTAGTATTTTTCATATAAAAGGATGAACACGTTCAACCAGTTCTAATATTTACATTGTTCTGCAGCCAAAGTGGTTCAGAAACGAAAACAGTTGAATGTAACTAATTTTGTAGTGCTGAAAATGAATATGATGCTAAAATTTGCTGATTGGCTCTAATTTTTAAGATCCATAGGAGGTTATAATTACTTAGGACATCTTTCATTCAGGCTTATAGAAAAATTACATGTTAATTATTTTATCGTTATTATTACATTGCTAGTAGCTAGTCTATTACATCCTCTATTTAGCCTATTGAGCCTTCAATATTTTATCATCTTAAGCGGGCTTTACACGCTGCGATCTCGCTAGCGAGATCGCAAGCGATCGTACCCGGCCCCGTCGGTTGTGCAACACGGGCAAATTGCTGCCCGGCGCGCACAACCTCGCTTACCCCCATCACACGGACTTACCTGTCCTGCGACGTCGCTCTGGCCGGCGATCCGCCTCCTTTCTAGGGGGGCAGGTCGTGCGGCGTCACAGCGACGTCACACGGCAGCCGTCCAATAGAAGCGAAGGGGCGGAGATGAGCGGTACGTAAACATCCCGCCCACCTCCTTCCTTCCGCATTGCCGGTGGAGGCAGGTAAATAGATGTTCCTCGCTCCTGCGGTGTTACACACAGCGATGTGTGATGCCGCATGAACGATGAACAACATCGCTAATTCGAAGAGAACAATTTTTTGTTTTAGGATGACCTCTCCGCGGCAAACTATTTTGGCTGCTTTTGCGATCGTTTTAGGTCGCACATAAGTGTCACACTGCGATATCGTTAATGACGCCGGATATGCGTCAGAAACAATGTTTAGAATGACCAATCAAGGAGCACCACTTACTTTTATCAATGCTTTCTGTAAGGTATAGTTTTAGGATTTCTTAGATTAGTTTCTTTGCATATTAACATGATTGTACATGGTTTTTTCAAATATGCCTCTCTCTTGCATAAACAAAGTGGATAGTTTTTGCTATGTAAGCACTTTTGCATCACAAAGGCAAAACTTCACCACCATGTTAAAGGTAACTAACAACCAGAATTTTGCTATATGAAATAAAGGCAGTGCCACACTGACACAAGGATTTTAATTAATTTTGATTTTAATTGATTTTAATATTGGCATTGCTGCTGTTGGCATGCAATACAAGACGCAGGAGAATGAATAATGTGTAATAATGAGAAATGAGACATGGAAAAAGGATTGAACTTGCTTACTAAAATATATTTAATACTTAAAACAAAAGCGTTAGTTGGTGATGACAACTTCAAGACTACTTTTGTATGGAAAAACTAGTCTCATGCATTGCTTAGGTGTGATTTTGGTGCATTCTTTCACACAAACACTCTTCAAATCCTGAAGGTTCCATGGGGTCCTTAAATGAACTCTGAACATTAGTTCCTTCCATAAATTTTCTATTGCATTACGGTCAGGTGATTGCATGGGCCATTCTAGCAGCTTTATTATTTTTTTCCATAGCCAATTGAGATTTTCCTTGGCAGTGTGGGATCATTGTCTGACTGAAATGTCCACCCTCATTTACCATATTTTTCGGACTATAGGACGCACTTTTTTTCCCCCCAAATGTTGGGGGAAAGTGGGGAGTGCATCTCATAGTCTGAATGTAGGGCTGCGTGAACGAGGGTGCTGCTATGGAGCGGGTCATCAGGGGCACGAGCAGACTGTAGCAGCCTGCTGTGACCACATGGACCTGCTCATTTCATATGCACGCCCATCCTCCCACCCATCTCTTAGCGCTGAAGCCAGCGATGATAAGTGGGCGGGATGATGGGCGGGGGACGCGAGCATAGTAAAGAGCTGGTCCGCATGAACACCCCTGGCAGCTACAGCCTGGAGTGATCATGTGCAGCTGTATTCACTGCTCCCCAAGCATCATCATCAGCGCGGGGTGCAGTGAATCAGTGTACTCACCCGTCGCCGTTCCCCTACAGCTTCGTGATGTCTTCCTGTCTGTGTTGGTCAGCTGATCTGTGTAGAGAGCGGTGAGCACAGCGATGGCGCCGCTAGTGTCCACACAGATCAGCTGACTGGCACAAACATGAAGACATTGCTATGCTGCAGGGGGACGGCTCTACACAGGTCAGCGGCGCTGCTGCTGAGACGGAGAGGAAAATGATCAATGCTGCAGGGAGTGAGGAAAGGTGAGAATAAATGTTTGTTTTTTTTCTGCACCATAGGATACAGGCCATATACCAGGATGGGGGTATATTATGAGCAGGATGCTGGTATATGAGCAGGATGGGGATATATAAGCAGGATGGGGGTATATGAGCAGGATGGGGGTATATTAGCAGGATGGGGGTATATAGCAGGATGGGGGTATATGAGCATAATGGGGATATATATGAGCAGGATGGGGGTATATGAGCAGGATGGGGGTATATTATGAGCAGGATGGGGGTATATGAGCAGGATGGGGGTATATGAGCAGGATGGGGGTATATTATGAGCAGGATGGGGGTATATGAGCAGGATGGGGGTATATGAGCAGGATGGGGGTATATGAGCAGGATGGGGCCATATAGCAGGATGGTAGTATATGAGCAGGATGGATGGGGGTAGATGAGCAGGATGGATGGGGTAGATGAGCAGGATGGGGGTATATGAGCAGGATGGGGGTATATGAGCAGGATGGGGGTATATGAGCAGGATTCTGGTATATGAGCAGGATGGGGGCATATAACAGGATGGGGGTATATGAGCAGGAGGAGGGTATATGAGCAGGATGGGGGTATAAGAGCAGGATGGGGGTATATGAGCAGGAGGGGGGTATATGAGCAGGATGGGGGTATAAGAGCAGGATGGGGGTATATGAGCAGGATGGGGGTATATGAGCAGGATGGGGGTATATGAACAGGATGGGGGTATATGAGCAGGATGGGGGTATATGAGCAGGATCATATACAAGGCAGGAGGATCATTACTAGGATGGGGTACCTTAGTAGAGAATTTGGGGACATTACCCCCATAACAGTGTCAGCAGCAGATCCTCGCCCCATAACAGTGTGTCATGACCACATTTTTTGCTTAAAATGTTATTTTCCTATTTTCCTCCTCTAAAACCAGGGTGCGTTTTATAGTCCGGTGCGTCTTATAGTCCAAAAATACGGTAATATTCAATATCCTGGTAGATGGCAGCAGATTTTTATCAAGAATGTCTTGATACATTTGTCCATTCATCCTTCCTTTGATGATGGGAAGTTTTCCAGTGTCATATGCAGTGCCATATTTCACAGGTTTGGCCAAATTTGTTGGCGCAAACTTTAAATGTGCTTGCATATGCTTTTTGTTCAGCAATGGACTCTTGCGTTGTAAGTGTGCATACAGGCTATATAGGTTGAGTATATGACTTAAGGGTGCTTTACCGAAAGCATCCTCCCCCGTCGTTTGTGCGTCACGAACAAATCGCTGCCCGTGGCGAACAAAATTAGTAGTGCGCGTCACACGTACTTACCTTCCTAGCAACGTCGCTGTGGGCGGCGAACAACCTCTTTTTTAAGAGGGAGGTTCGTGCGCTGTTACAGCGATGTCACACAGAGGCCCAGCAATAGAAGCGGAGGGGCGGAGACTAGCCGCATTAACGAAACGCCCACCTTGTTGCCGGCAGGATGCAGGTACATAGTTGTTCGTCGATCCCGAGGTGTCACACATAGCGATGTGTGCTGCCTCAGGAATGACGAACAACCTGCGTCCAGCACCAGCAACAACATTTGGGAAAGGAACAACGTGTCAGCGATCAAAGATTAGGGAGTATTTTTGATTGTTAGCAGTCGCTCGTAGGTGTCACACGCAACAACGTCGCTAACGAGGCCGGATGTGCGTCATTAATTCCGTGACTCCAATGATATCTCATAGCGATGTCATTGCGTGTGAAGCGGCCTTTATTGTTTTCTTTCAAACAATTGTACATGCTGATTCCATTATATAGCTTTACACAGGTGGTCCTTGACTCTTGGACAACTCTTCTGATAACTGTTTTCATTCCTTTGTCTGAGATATTGCGGGAAACACCTGGTTGTAGCTGGTTTATGTTGAAATTATGTTCTTTCCACTTAAGGATTATGATCCTAACAGTGTGCACTGGATCTTTCAGTAGTTTAGAAATTCTTCTGTAACTAATGCCATCAGTATGTTTGGCAGCAACAAGGTTTTGAAAGTCTTGAGACAGCTCACTGGTTTTATCCTTCATGAAATGTTTCTTGTGTTGCACCTTTGTAAAAAGAGTTATGTTTTTATTTTGTTTACCTTTTTTTTCCCATTATAATTTAAGCAATTTAGGTATTTTTGATCATTTGTGTTTTGCATTAGTGTTGTAAGTGTTATGCAGAAAAGCCATGACACAGCATACTTTACTTTGTGTTACTACATTGATGGCTGGTTAAGGCTAATTCTGTCATGGTTGTCTCCCTGTTTTTGAAGACTAGTGACAGCCTTTGGACTGGAGCTGTTCATCATCATCTGGCTCTCTACATTTAAATGTTGTTTTGTTTCTCTTGGTACTGAAACAGTTATTGCCAGTTTTCCTGATAGCAGCTTTTCCAGCAGTGCAGGTCAGCTGCAGCTGCTCTGTAACCATGCCCCTTTGTGCTTAAGTAACTAGGTTTCCAAGCCATCTTTGCTGATTATACAAATCCATTTGTATTCTGAACCCCTTAGTGGAAGGACCTGTGAAGGAGTGTTCCAGAAGCCGGACTTTATCCTTTTGTTGCTGTCTCCCCTGTTTGTCTTCCTTTCCTTGTGGCATCTTAGTGCAGCGGTGAAGCTAGCGTCTCCCACCTGCCAACACACTAGTCAGGGCAACCATAGGGTTTTTTAAGGGTCTCAAGTTCCTGTTCGGTGACAGTTGAGGAGACTGTAGAACGTCTGGCTAGGAGAGTAGTGACAGCTGCAGGTGAGTATAGGAAGTGTTCCATCTACCCTTCTCACTAAATCTAGGGCCCACTGATGTTATTGTGTTCCTGGTATTCCCTCTTTCTTGTCATTTTGTTTGGTTGTATTTTTGCCTTGCATCAGACATGTGTTGGTCTGAATGCGCTCACCATCTCGAAAAACATAACAAGTTCTTATCTTTGTTTGAACCAATTCAGCAGAATGTATGGTTTATGCCCTTTTGATGTGAAACTTATATGCTTTTGGTAAAGTACTAAGCCATCACCATTCTTCAGTGCATGTAATACACTGAGTTGTCATGTGAGGCCAGACAAGCGGATATACTTACAGGGACTGGTTGTGTATGTTCTTGTCTCCGAATGCATCGCTAATAATTAGACCAATATTGGCAAATCTGAAGTTCCCTTGCATCTCACCCCAAATTAGCTCTCCAAGGAAAGGGGTTTCCATTACAAGGGACACATTTTTATAGTCCATCAGATGAACCAGGTATTATTTTTCACTAAGTGGCAGGATTACTTTCTAATTACTGATAAATTTCCGCTGGTGGCATGACTTTCCATGGCTTTTTGCACCTTTTTTTTTTCCAATACTTTTCACTTTATTATTTCTCATTATTACACATAACTTAATTTATGGACATCTGCTTTATTTTCTTTGCCTGTGTGGATTGGATGGTTTATTATTGACATGTGGTGAGATATTTATGTCAATTGTAAATTTAGAAATATATTTACTTAGAAAATTGGTGACATGTTCAATAATTATTTCATGCACTTTTGCTAGTTTTAGGCTATGTTCACACACTGCGTTTTTTACCTGCGTTTTTGCTGCAGAAATTTCTTGAGAAATTCTTGTAACCTTTCTGCAGACATTCCCCAGCAAAACCTATGGCAAAAAAAATTAGCTGTGCGCACACTGCGTTTTTCTATATTATTTATTTTGCACTCACAGCAGAATAATGTTACCTATGACAGTGTCACCATTGGTTTGAGTTGGTGTCCTGCACAGTCATCCTCCTATGCAAAAACCCTTAATGTTGCTCTTATTCATTCTCGTCTGGACTACAGCAACTTTTTACTGATCAGTCTCCCTCTGAACAAACTATCTTCTCACAAATCCATCTTGAATGCAGCAGCCAGGGTCATATTCCTGTCCAGCCGCTTCACCAATGCCTCTACCTTGTGCCAGTCTCTTCACTGGCTACCTATCAGCTACAGAATACAACACTCATATCTCTCACCCACAAAGCTCTCAATAGTTCTGCACCACCTTATATCTCATCCCTCATCTCTATCACCCTACCCACCCCCGCCGTTCTGCAAATGATCTTAGTCTAATATCTTTCATAATACACACCTCACACCTCCGTCTCCAAGACTTTTCTCGTGCCGTGCTAGTTTTCTGGAATGCACTACCCCAAAGAATACAACTAATACCCAGTCCCAAAGTTTTTAAGCATGCATTAAAAACACATCACTTCAGACAAGTTTATCATCATCATAACTTACTAACCTTACTCTCCCCTTTCCCGCCTTCTAAATGCTATTCATAACCTTCTCCCTCTTATTTCTGTCCTCACATCCTCCATACAACCAATAGCTCGTAAGTGCACCTTAAAGGTTACCGTCTAATAACCGGCTCATTAAACTTTATATGAAATCAATAAATTATCATCATAACGATGGCGGGACCAGATACTACAAGCACGCTTTACCTTTTGTGTTTCCCTATTTCCCCGTAGATTGTAAGCTTTCAAGCAGGGCCCTCATTCCTATTGTAGCTGCTGAACTATCTGCTATTTTGTTTTGTTGTTTTCTGTACAAGCCTCCACCTGATTGTAAAGCCCTGCGGAATATGTTGACGCTATAAAAATAAACTTTATAATTATTCCTTGTATTATTATTTTGCCACCATAACAGTTAATCTTTTACATTGTTGACTTTAAATTCTGTTAATGACACTTTTATTTGTTTAATTTCTTTGTTCCCAATGCTACAGCACTCTAGGGCTAAGGATGGTATTTCACAATGACTATTTATTTCAGTTGATTGATTAAATGAGATGAGCAGTCAACCTTTGTTCTCTGATGACATAGGGCAGTGTTTCTCAACTCCATTCCTCAAGACCCACCAACAGATCATGTTTTCAGGTTTTCCTCAATCAGGTTTCTAGGATTTCCTTAATGTTGCACAGGTGATGGAATTATTCCCTTTCTAATATTGAGGAAAACCTAAAAACATGATCTGTTGGTGGGTCTTGAGGACTGGAGTTGAGAAACACTGACATAGGGTATGAGGCAATGGAAGACACAGGTCAAATGGCTAACTATGTTGATGTTAGCTATGTTAGTAAGGGAATAGACAGCCAAGGTGGTAGTAGCATTCTGAGTTGGGCAAATTTAGAGGTGGGAAAGAGATTTGGACAGGTGGAAAAAAGAGCACTCAGGAGGAAGGTCATGAACTCAGGACATTTTTTTCACTATGAGGTAACTATAAGTTGAGTCAGATATGATGATGATAATGATTGTATGTGGTGAGATATATCATGTCATCAAGGAGAATGTTGACTTCAGCGTTAAATAATGAAGCCAATGCTTTAGTACATATCTTCTTCTGCAGTAAGCTAGGGATCTATTGCTGTACCCCAAAAAAGAGAACATTTTTGAAAGGCTTGTTAAAAAGCTATAGCTTCTTGAGTTAACAAACAACAAAACTACTTCTCAAATAGGGATCCATTTTAGACCACTAATTTTCAAAAGTCATGGCTTCCTCTGTGTACACTGACTAGTCATAAACACTGGCATGGCAGTCATATAACCAACAAGAAGGATTGTCTTTGAAACCATTTTTACATTTAAAAAAAGTATAAAAAAATCTGTGAGTGTAATTTATTATTAAATTAGCCGTTTACCCACAGCTATAAATGTTGATGGCACTTGCATGCTGCGTTTTGTTTCCAGAGCTTGAAAGTGGTTGGATATAGAGATGAACGGATCAGGTAAAATCTGAATTTCCTTGCTTGCACAGATTTTCCCAGGAAGTTCGATTTGCAGAGAAGTTCTATGAAAATTTTGAGTCACTTATTATGCTCTAGTATCTCTCCATATTCTAGAGCATAATAAACATGATATAAAAGATGTAAAAAATCCCTATACTCACCTTACTGCTCACTTCTCTGGCCCCTCTACTCCTCACTGTCACCTATCTGATCTTTGGCATATCTTCTGACCTTGAGCATGTGTGCATTGAACAGTCCCGGACCTCCCACAATAGGCTGAAACTATATATAGTAATCGACTTTCCACCTTTTTGAGCCGTCACTCTTGCCCTGTGGCTCCATCTTGAGGATGTCACTTCTGAATACCCAGAAGTCAGAAGTTACATCACAAACTCCCTATACAAGTATATGAAAGCTAGAATGAAGCTCTCATAGACTTGTATTTAGAACGTATTAAAGGAAACTGGGAGTTCAGCCGTGCTGTCACCACAATAGGATGTATTATTGATTTATGTCTTTATTCTTTCATGCCCAGGTCAACGGGTTTCATGAGTCACAGCTCCCTTCATCAGGACAACAGCAAGAAAAACAAATGATTTCATTTATGTTTTTCTTGCTGTTGTCCTGATGTAGGGAGCTGTGACTCCTAAAACGCATTGACCTGTGCATGAAAGAATAAAGACATAAATCAACAATACATCCTATTGTGGTGACAGTGCGGCTGAACTCCCGGTTTCCTTTAATACGTTCTATCTACTCCATTCGGGGCTGCAGCTATTCACCCATATATCCAGTGGCTAATACAGGGGTTGTGACTCTCTCAACCTCCTCAGGTGAGTTGTAGTGCTATTACTTTCCCAATTTTAATTGTGGTAAGACCCTCCTTCCACAGTTTTTTTTTCTCCATAGACTTGTATTTAGTTGTGACCTTCAGTTCTCTCCATGAAGCAATGGAGTTGACGCCAGGTCACAAACTGCAAAAGACCAACAGAAGCGGAGTTGATCACAGATAAAGATGCCAGAGGATGAGTATAAAACTAAGGGCAGGGCAATCCCACTGGGATAAATAAAAAGAATGCTGATGTGGTGCTTTAAAGTAAGTCATTTGTATTTTGTGCATTGCCAAAAACTGCATCTCCAGCAGTGACAATTTGTAGTAAAACCTTGTGACGTGTACCACTAGGAAAACATTGCTACACATATGGGCATCCTGAACAGCAATGCACAAGTGCCCTTACAGCAATGGATAGGGAAATGCATATAATTTTTTAAACTCTAAATACAAGACTTCTATGAATATCTGAATATCTGAATAACGCAAATATAAATTTGGCTTTGTTAGAAATTTATAATAGAACTATGATAGTAATTTTAGAGTAAATTAATATTCTGGAACCTTTCCCTAGCTATCTCCAATTAGTTAAAACTAATTACCATTTTTTTATGCTGTTAGGCAGAACACTTCCATCCATAAGAAGTAATGTATTTTTAAAGGTTTTTATAAGCATCACACAGATTTCTGTGAAGGGAACAATTTACAACTATGCAATCTCCAGATGGAAGCACTTAATCTAATCAGAATCCTATTTTGTGCCACTGCTGCTCATGACTAGGCTTTTAGGGCTTAAGGAACAAAATGTGTTCAGTTCGGACTTGGGTAAGATTAGAGTTTACTAAAGCCAAGAGATGGACAATTATCTTGATTCACACATTTTATACCTGAAGCAAAGAAAACAATAGGGAATAAAATCACTGCTGGTTTTCTTTCAACATGAGTAGTTGTAAATTGTGGGTCAGACTTTTTGTTGTTGGTCCTAAACAAAATATCCTTGATCTGTTCTGATAAAAGAAATAGAAAAAACACATAGACAGAAAAATGGTTAAAAAAAGTGACTATTTTTGCAACTCCTTCCCCATTTATTCTTTAAAAATGACTGTAACAAGTAATTATGTTTTAAATCTTTTAATTTATTTTTGTGTCAATATCACTGGTGAAACCAGACGTTTGCACACATTATCTATTGTAAAAAGACACATGTGCATGTTTTTATCACTATCTGATATGAAATCAGAATAAACCTTTTCCGTTTTAGGTCAATTAGGATTACCAAGATTATTTATATTTGCCAAATGCCAGAATAATCAGAATGAGAGAAAGTTTTAACCCCTTCACGATCACGGGCAGTAAAGTTACGGCCTATTTTTACGTGACTTAATGACCAGGGACGTAACTTTACTGGCTAAAATTCATTTGATTGTCATGGCCATAGCAACGGCTTTCAAATGATGTCCTCTGCTGTTTCTTACAGCAGGGGACCTTTGGTTGACCCCATTGGGGGTGGCATCGCCACCCCCCATCGACGATCATTGTGATTTGCTGTTCAAATCTGAACCGCCAATCACATCAATAGCACTGTTTTCAGTTAAAAGAATGGTCCAAAACAGTCGATCCTGTGACATTCAGCTATGATCTGTGCTTCAGCAGTAGGATCATAGCTGGAGACCCGCAGACATGGCGCCCCCACCCCCTCCAGCGCTGATTAGAGCAATCATGCTATGACACGCAATCGCTCCAATCAGCGAGCAATAAGGCGGTTTGACCTGACAGTGAACGCCCTCCCCAGGGTTGTGTTGGCTTGGGGAACCCTCCCCAAGTTTGTCTGCACTGTGCACTGTCTGATACTTGTATTACCACGCCACCGCTGCTGCCATCCGATCGCTGCTCCTGCGCCTTCTGTAAATATTGTGCGCTCCCGTGATGTCCCTGCACGCTGCTGATGTGCCACCCTGCCCCCTGCCGATGTGCGCCCCCCGATCTGCCCCGCCCCCTCCTACCCCTGCAATCTGTATGCTGCCCCCATTCTCCTGCCTCTGCTTCTCTGGTTTCCCCCTCCCACCTCTCCATCTGCTGTTCCTCCGTCGTCCACTACCTACTGTCACTGGGTCATCCGAGGTCTTCATTGGTCCAATCGCATCTGCCTCTATCGTTGGGTCCTTCCTGGCTTTCTGGGTCTTCACAAATGAGCTGTCCAACTTCCTGCCTGCTGCTCCTGTAACAAACTGTCTACTTGCTGCCTTCTATTCCTCCTGCAGTTTCTCTGGTCAGTGATCCTCGTGCTAATCCTCTGGGTCCTGTGAGTATAACTTTTTTTTTTCTGTATCCCCTGTCCGTTTTTTACATCTCATCCATCCGTGCGTCCCACCGAGCGCTGATCAGTGATGTATATAACGGATCTGCATTGGTGGGACTTTTTTTTTTATCCAGCGTCGTTTTTTTACACCTCATCCATGTGTGTGTCCTGCAGCGGCCGAGTCCTGATCAGTGATGCACATAACGGATCGCATTAGTGCTCATTTTTCGGCGGGATTTTTTTTCTTTGTATCTGGGGGTCGCTTTTTGCACCTCATCCATCCGTGCATCCTGCAGCAGCCGATCAGTGATGCACGTCACTGCTTGGCGTCTGTGTATTTGAAAAGTGAAATCGCGCTCCTTCCCTTTTGAGCCTTGCTGGTTGAAACAACAGTTTTGTAGTAAAAACAAAATAATATTTTCACAGCTCAACGTTATAAACTTCTGTGAAGCCCCCGGGGTTCAAGAGGCTCATAAACGGTCTAGATATATTCTTTAAAGGCTCTATTTTCCAAAATGGGGTCACTTGTGGGGGAGCGCTATTGTTTAGGCCCCTCAGGGGGTCTCCAAACGCAACATGGCGTCAGCTAATGATTCCAACCAATTTTGCTGTCAAATGGCGCTCCTTCTCTGCTAAGCCCCGCCGTTTGTCCAAACAATTACTTTCCACCACATATGAGGTATCGGCGTACTCAGGAGAAATTGCTCAATACGTAAAATGGTGTCTTTCTTCCTGATACCCTTGGAAAAAAAAAGCTACCTTGTTAAAATAACAGTTTTGTGGTAAAAAATAAACAAAATATTTTCATGGCTGAACGTTATAAACTTCTGTGAAGCCCCCATGGGTTCAAGGTGCTCACCATAAAACTAGATAAATTCCTTGAGGGGTCTTGTTTCAAAAATGGGGTCACTTTTGGGGGAGCTCTATTGTTTAGGCACCTCAAGGGGTCTCCAAACCCGACATGGCGTCCGCTAATGAGTCCAGCTAATTTTGCGTTCAAAAAGTCGAAAATGGCGCTCCTTCCCTTCCGAGCCCTGCCGTACGCCCAAACAATTGATTTTTACCACATATAAGGTATCTGCGTACTCAGGAGAAAATGCACTATAAATTTTATGGTGATTTTTTTCCAGATACCCCTGTGAAAAAAAGCTACTTGGTTGAAGCAACAGTTTTGTGGTAAAAACAAAAAAAAATATTTTCACAGCTCAACATTATAAACTTCTGTGAAGCCCCCGGGGGTTCAAAGTGCTCACCAAACATCTAAAAACATTCTTTGAGGGGTCTAGTTATCAAAATGGGGTCACTTGTTGGGGAGCTCCATTGTTTAGGTACCTCAAGGTGTCTTCAAACCCAACATGGCGTCCGCTAATGAGTCCAGCTAATTTTGCGTTCAAAAATTCAAATGGCGCTCCTTACCTTCCAAGCTGTGCCGTGCACCCAAACAATTGATTTTTTACCACATATGAGGTATCAGCGTACTCAGGAGAAATTGCATAATAAATTGTGTGGTGCATTTTCTCTTTTTCCCTTGTGAAAATGCAAAATTTTATGGCTAAATTAACATTTTTGTGTGAAAAAGTAACATTTTCATTTTTTCCTTCCATATGGCTTTGGTTCCGGTGAAGCACCTAAAGGGTTAATAAACTTCTTGGCTGTGGTATTGAGCAGTATGAGGGGTGCAGTTTTTAGAATGGGGTCACTTTTTGGTATTTTCTGTCACCTAAACCTCTCAAAGTCACTTCAAATGTGATGTGGTCCCTAAAAAAATGTTTTGTGAATTTTGTTGGAAAAATTAAAAATTGATGAATAACTTTGACCCCTTCTAACTTCCTAACAAAAAAAAATTGTTTTGAAAATTGTGCTGGTGTAAAGTAAACATGTGGGAAATGTTATTTAGTAACTATTTTGTGTAACATATCTCTTGGATTCATGGGCATAAAATTTCAAAGTTTGAAAATTGTGAAATTTCCAAAATTTTCACCAAATTTCGAAAATTTTCACAATAAACGCAAGAAATATCTGTCTATATTTACCATTGTCATGAAGTACAATATGTCATGATAAAAAATGTCAGAATCGCCGGCATCCGTTGAAGCGTTCCAGAGTTATAACCTGTCAAAATGACACTGGTCAGAATTGCAAAAAATGGCCCTGTCATTAGGGTGTTTTAGTGGCCGGGGGTGAAGGGGTTAAGGCATTTTTCTTACTTTCTGCAAAGTCAAACGTTTATATACATTTCTTTAGTATTTGGTACCATTGCCCTTAACCTCTTCACGACACATGTTGTACTAGGTACGTCATGGATCATGTCAGGTTAATCCCCGCCAGCTGCCGCGGGCAGTCGGCAGCAATCCCTGCACATGTCAGCTGATTTGAACAGCTGACGTGTGGCTATTAGGCACGGGTGGATTCTAAGTGATCACGTGGATTCGATAGTTGTCATGGTAGAACAGTGATGACTCCTGTAGCTATCGTGTGTGAGAGGAAATCGGATTTTTTGCAGATCTCAGCTGTGTTCTACAGAAAAGAACAAGCAATCAGACTGCTTATCTTTATAGTCCCCTAGGGGGACAAGTAAAATAAAAAAAAGGAAAAAACAAAGTTTTAAAAAATTTAAAAGAAAATAAAAAACCCCTAAAAGTTCAAGTCACCCCCCATTTGCTCCATTGAAAATTAAATTAAATGGTTAAAAAAAATAAAAAATATACACACATTTGGTTTCACCGCGTTCAGAAATGCCTGATCTATCAAAATATAAAATCAATTAATTTGATTGATATTTTGCGCAAGATGCGAAAATAGGCAATCAAAACATTGCATCTGTGCAAAAATGGTAACGTACAAACATCAGCTCAAGACACAAAAGATAAGCCATCACTGAGCCATAGATCCCGAAAAATGAGAATGTTACAGATCGTGGAAAATGGCGCAAAAAGTGAGCCTTGTTTTGGACAAACTTGTGAATTTTTTTAACCCCTTATATAAAAGCAAACCTGTACATGTTTGTCTTTGAACTCATACTGACCTGAGGCATCACACTGACACATCTGTTTTACCATATCGTGAAAATGGTGAATAAAATATCCCAAAAACAATCAGGCAGTCGCACTTTTTTTGCAATATTTTTGAACTTGGAATTATTTTTGTCAGTACACTATATTGTAATATTAATTATTTCATTCAAAAGTATATCTTGTCCTGCAAAAAATAAGCCCTTATATGGCATGATTTATTGGTGTGACGTACTTTATTTCTCTCATCTGAGGTGCCATAGGCTGCTGCACCAAAGTGACAGTTAAAAAAGCTGTGAGGTAATCTGCCATTTCTGTGAGAAGACAACTAAAACTGCCCCGGGTATCCCGCTTCACCTGCATAATCAACTGGCTGCCTAACCATTGCCCTGGAGGTCTGACCCGCAGCCCAGTAACCATACCGGAACCATAGGTGGTGTCACAAAACACTTTTATTTTTAGTTATTGACTTTCAACTCCCGGAATCGGGTACCCCCTTGCCCTGGGGTGGGTCAGATATGTATATATATATATACTGTATATAAAAACATCAAACATAAACCAAAGGTTTATTAGAAATAGTCCACTGTATAAATAGTCTTCATTAATATTGAAATAAATAAACAAAATTAAACCATAAACCATCCAAAAAAATGAATGGAAATAATAATTAAATATTGCAGTGTAAATTGAAACATCTGATAATGAGTATTTAGTGGAATCTGAACTACATACCAACAGATGAACATTGCATTAATGAAGGAAAACCATTGTAATATAGAATAAACAATTAGATGCAATCAAGTTGGCAGACTTACTTACAGATTGTGGATCGAAAAACAGATCCATTATCACTGTTACGGAGTCCTCCTGGAAGTTAGTAAATAATGATGCAGAAAATAAAATTAATCCCCCCAAAGAAACAACCCCCCCCAAAAAAAAATTAATCTCTTCATTTTTTAAAATGAAAATGCCGGCTCACATCCTGTGTGTAAGTCAATGCAATGAGGCAGTGCTTAAATTAATATGCTTGGGCAAAATCGAATGTGCACTGCATGTATCAACCCGGATGTACAGAAGTTTCTAGATCATATTCTGACCTGGATGCGCTGCTGCAGAAGGCATGGTCACTGTGTGTTCACTTTTTAAAATGGAAAAGCCAGCCCACTTCCTGTGTGTTGCATGGACCATACTTCTTTGGTATGCAAACACACTATAGAGAAATGGGGGGGACAATTGATGCTACTGTCCTGCTGTCAGCCTGAAAGGTTTTTAATCTCAAGACTCCCAGATGGGTCTCCAAATTAACTTTTGTCTGTATTGCCAGGGTTCTGGGAGCAATAAACCTTTGCCTGTCTGTGATCTTGGCATCTCTGGTGAATGTAGATATGCTAGTTCAGGCCTTGTTTTAGAGCCGGTCCCAAGCTGTGCCAATTGTTGCCACTTTTCCTGTTGCATGACATTAATTTTTGGGAATGTGGAAACTTCAAGTAGGGTCTCTAAATTGTCTTTTGTCTTTAGTACCAGGGTTGTGGAGCAAGAGGCCTATGCCTGTAACTCATGCATCTCTTGATTTTTTAAAATGTAAATGCCAGCCCTCATCCTCTGTGTTGAATGGGCCATACTTCCCAAGTATACTTCCCAAGTTGTGTCTTGTCTGAAGTGCCAGGGTTGTGGAAGCAAGAGGCCTACGCCTGTCACTGATGCATCTCTTGATTTTTTAAAATGAAAATGCCACCCCACATCCTGTGTGTAAGTCAACCCAATTAAGTAGTGCTTAAATTAATATGCATTGGAGAACACAGTCAAAATCTGGAGTATTGTGGACCACTGTTTGATCAATGACTCTCTCCAGTGAACGTAGAGCCAGAAAAGGTTGGATGCGATAATGATGCAAACCTGGTGGCAGCACTATGCCTGGGCAACATCATATGTGTGCTGCATGGTTCAAACTGGTTGTACAGAAATTTCTAGGGCACTATTCCAGCCTGGATGCACTACTGCAGAAGACTCGGTTGCTGTGTGCTCACATTTTAAAATGGAAATGCCAGCCCAAATCTTGTATGTTGCATGGAGCATACTCCCCTGGTGTACAAACATACTATGGGAAAATGGGGGTCTAGAATTGATACTGCTGTCCTGCTGTCTGCAATTTTTCCAATACGAAGACTACAAGGTTGGTCTCTAAAGGCCCCGTCACACACAGAGATAAATCTTTGGCAGATCTGTGGTTGCAGTGAAATCATAAACATATTGTTCCATTTGTACACAGCCACAAACCTGGCACTGATTGTCCACAATTTCACTGCAAGCACAGATCTGCCGCAGATTTATCTCTGTGTGACAGGGCCTTTAGTTGTATCTTGTCTCTCCTGGCAGAAGTTTCTCGTTAGTTCTTAAGTCAATTGTCTAGGAAGCTAACGGCTATGCCAAACAGTGGTGCTGCTCTGTAAAACATATTTTTGTTGATTTTGAAGCTTTTCCACCCAATAAAGGTGTTTTCTCTGCCTTACGTTTGGCCTCCCATTGAATCCAAGTTGGTTCTATAAGGATTGGAGAGCCAAAAAGTTCGGCAAACTTACCATTTGTTTAGTTGGGCTCGGAGAACAGAGCCTTAGAAAGGTTCGCTCATCTCTAGCTGGTTTCTCCAAGGGACCTGGTCCAATTGTACCTGCTATCTTTGCCTTACTTATAGATCTACTCTACTTGCGCCTCATTGGCATTTAACTTCAATGGGTAAATACTGAACAATGAGAGCACAGATCTCTTTAATAAAGGTATCAATTTAATCTTCATAAAAATGCCATTATTGCCATGTCTTTATTGTACAATCTAACATCATGCTGACTGGTCGTCTATAGCACATCTAATAGATGTGTCATTTCATGCTATTGCATTAGTCTTTGTATAGTAAATTCTATATTTTAAAAGTAGAAAATGTAATACTAATTTGATGAGAGTATTAGCATTATTATATTCTTCTCTAATGAATGAAACATTGATTGAGCTACATATATACTAATGAACATGCTATTTCACTGTAATCACTATGTCCTTTATATGAAATGTCAGTAAAATATTTGTCTTTCTCCACCTTTTGACCATTTTGTGTTTGATCTTAACAAAATTACGCAGAAGCTGTAATCAAGATTAGCTTTTTAGACCTCTGAGTTGCAGTTCTCTCTTTCCATTTAAATTGTTAAAAAAAACCCCTCAAACCCAATTTTACTCAAACTACCAACTTCAAACACATCACGTGTAATGAACACGATTCAGCTAAATAAGAGATTAATACACAACACAGCGAGCGGATGTATCAGGATTAGCAGTTTTATTCATTTATGTAAATCATTTAGTCTAATTAATCATTAAAACTTCAAAAAGGCTTTGTTTTCTCCATTTCTAAGTTATATTTTCCTATTCTGGGGAACACCTGTTTCATGTCGCCTTCATTCATTAAGTCAAGTAATTAAAATAAGTACATTTATTTAGTTTTTTTTCCATTATTAATTTAAGTTATAGATTAGAAATTAATTACTGGATAATTGTAATATTTAACTCTAAAAATGATAAATCAATTTTCTGAATTAAAGTAATAGTTTGATATTCTCACAGAAAATATACTACTGTTTGATCTGGGTATCAATGTACATTACTTTCTTTTGCTCTGTATGACATGAATATGTACAAGGCCATAACTTAACCTCCATAGATTTCTGTACCTCATTACATATATTGACTCGCTCCATCACATATCATATTCTAGAGCTCTTCTGCATATTACACATATTATACCAATCTAGTTCCAATTTCATGAATTCATTGTTTGCATATTATAGCACTTACGGAGTGCAGCTGTATTTTCTTGTTTATATAATAAAGAGTCGTGATGGCATGCACTTGCTCACACTTGTCTTATTGTGCTTGGAGATGCTGGTCAGTTTTTTAATATATGTGGTACACTTTTTTTGACTGAGCACTCATCCCATCAGCTTAATGTATTTTTTTTATTAAACTTATATCCTGGATGCCCTTAATTTGTAGGCATTTACTTCGGGAATGGCATATTTAGTTAGGTTCCCATAAAAAAAGGTATGTATTGTTGCTGCTGATAGGCTGTCATGAATTGGCCAATTTTGTGTCCAAGTATCTTAATTTGAAACATTTTCTATAGCAGTAATGCAATTTCAATTTCATACATTTAGTGTTTTCATATTATAGTATTTCCAAGTGCAGTTGTGTTTTCTGGCTTATATATTGAACTTGTACAACTTGTACCTTTTCACACTTATTTTATTCTGTTTCGAGGTGCTGATGAGTTTTTTTATATTTTGTATCAAATTTTGTTTAAACTCTGGTCAAAGTCTAATAGTTATTCATGTAAAATACTGATGTCTGAATGAGCCCTTAATGATATTAACCTCGTTGATTCTTTACACTACAAGGGAAATTCTAATTAGCATTAAAATACTTTTTCTATTAAAGGTGTGGTCCGACAACTAAAATGTATTTTCTAATTATCTGTCATGTGGTGTTTGGCTCTAAACTGACTGAGTGTCATGGTTGCATCTGATTCTGTTCCAACTATGCCTCCTTTTGTGCTTCTGAGTTACACAGACAGGCTCGGACGTCGACCAGCTATGTTACCATTACTGATTGGGGTGGCAGGAGTTAATTTCTGCTGTCCTGATGGCTACCTCTTGGATCACATGTTGTGGGAGACCTGTCACAGTCACTGCCCAACTTATTAAGATGTGGAGCCTATCTTCTCATGCTGACTATAGCATTTGCTAAATCAGTCTGTATGCTATTGTATCTCAATCCTGCAGATGATTGTATTACCTGGTGCATGGAGTTGTTATGGAGTTCTCACATTGTCTTGTTGTTTCCACCCTGCCATTTCATCATCTAAATAGTGGTAATTCTGTGGTCCAGCCACAAATGGTCATTTCATCATCTAAATAGATATTGCTACTTGTATGGTCCTGCTAGTGATTGAAATTTCAGCATCAAAATTCTGATAGCTAATTCTCTGGCCCTGCGGCCTGCCACAAATAGACATTTCAGCATAAAAAAAAATACTCTGACAATTCTGTGCTGCTGCTACAGTATTTCAGCGGAGTTGACCTTCAACACACACACACACACACACACACACACACACACACATACAGTATATATATATATATATATATATATATATATATATATATATATATATACAGCGCCTACAAGTAGTATTCAACCCCCTGCAGATTTAGCAGGTTTACACATTCGGAATTAACTTGGCATTGTGACATTTGGACTGTAGATCAGCCTGGAAGTGTGAAATGCACTGCAGCAAAAAAGAATGTTATTTCTTTTTTTATTTTTTTTTTTTTAATTTGTGAAAAGTTTATTCAGAGGGTCATTTATTATTCAACCCCTCAAACCACAAGAATTCTGTTTGGTTCCCCTGAAGTATTAAGAAGTATTTCAGGCACAAAGAACAATGAGCTTCACATGTTTGGATTAATTATCTCTTTTTCCAGCCTTTTCTGACTAATTAAGACCCTCCCCAAACTTGTGAACAGCACTCATACTTGGTCAACATGGGAAAGACAAAGGAGCATCCCAAGGCCATCAGAGACAAGATCGTGGAGGGTCACAAGGCTGGCAAGGGGTACAAAACCCTTTTCAAGGAGTTGGGCCTACCTGTCTCCACTGTTGGGAGCATCATCCGGAAGTGGAAGGCTTATGGAATTACTGTTAGCCTTCCACGGCCTGGACAGCCTTTGAAAGTTTCCACCCGTGCCGAGGCCAGGCTTGTCCGAAGAGTCAAGGCTAACCAAAGGACAACAAGGAAGGAGCTCCGGGAAGATTTCATGTCAGTGGGGACATTGGTTTCAGTCAATACCATAAGTAATGTACTCCACCGCAATGGTCTCCGTTCCAGACGAGCCCGTAAGGTACCTTTACTTTCAAAGCGTCATGTCAAGGCTCGTCTACAGTTTTCTCATGATCACTTGGAGGACTCTGAGACAGACTGGTTCAAGGTTCTCTGGTCTGATGAGAATAAGATCGAGATCTTTGGTGCCAACCACACACGTGACGTTTGGAGACTGGATGGCACTGCATATGACCCCAAGAATACCATCCCTACAGTCAAGCATGGTGGTGGCAGCATCATGCTGTGGGGCTGTTTCTCAGCCAAGGGGCCTGGCCATCTGGTCCGCATCCATGGGAAGATGGATAGCACGGCCTACCTGGAGATTTTGGCCAAGAACCTCCGCTCCTCCATCAAGGATCTTAAGATGGGTCGTCATTTCATCTTCCAACAAGACAACGACCCAAAGCACACAGCCAAGAAAACCAAGGCCTGGTTCAAGAGGGAAAAAATCAAGGTGTTGCAGTGACCTAGTCAGTCTCCTGACCTTAACCCAATTGAAAACTTGTGGAAGGCGCTCAAGATTAAAGTCCACATGAGACACCCAAAGAACCTAGATAACTTGGAGAAGATCTGCATGGAGGAGTTGGCCAAGATAACTCCAAAGACCTGTGCCGGCCTGATCAGGTCTTATAAAAGACGATTATTAGCTGTAATTGCAAACAAGGGTTATTCCACAAAATATTAAACCGAGGGGTTGAATAATAATTGACCCACACTTTTATGTTGAAAATTTATTAAAATTTAACTGAGCAACATAACTTGTTGGTTTGTAAGATTTATGCATCTGTTAATAAATCCTGCTCTTGTTTGAAGTTTGCAGGCTCTAACTTATTTGCATCTTATCAAACCTGCTAAATCTGCAGGGGGTTGAATACAACTTGTAGACACTGTATAAATATATAAAAATATATATCACTAGAGATAAATACTAATTGATAGCTCTGTATCCATTTCCAAAAATTAGCTGCAAACTCCATGAAAGTATGAAAGTGACATCAATGGCTCCAGAGTCCCCATAGTGTCAATGATGCAACAGTCAGGCAAGGGCCATGCACCAAACAGGATCTGAGCCAGCATTTATAGCTTTCAAAATAATTTAAAATGAAGAGGTGGATGAGTGACAGGTATATGCCTGGTGCTTTGAGACCTCTGCCACTACAGGCAAAATACAATATGGAGACCCAACTTAGAGCCTCCCCATTTCAACAAATTGGGGGAAAACACCACTAAAGTCCCATTAATTGAACCAAAGTTCAAAATTATACTGGTGAACTATGGATGCCTGGGAGAGTGCCCGGCCAGCATTTCAACCTTAAACATTGATTAGTAAGAGGTACATCAGTTTGAGATGTAGAGTAGACCTGGTGCTCTGAGACCCCTTCCAGTTCTGGCAACTCACAAAAAGCAGACCCAGCTGTAATCTGCACATGTCCCCTTTGACCAGCACATACCCAGTTGTCCAGGTTCCCCCGGCCATGTATCTAATCCATCATCTGTGATATAACTCTCACACATTACATCACTGCTTGCATAGGGGTCATATTACTCTTTCACTGCCATAGAATTAGACGGCGTGGAGCCACACATTACAACACTGCTCCTATTAAAGAGTATAGATCAGGGCCACACATGTAATCCCATCTTGTGTGATACACTACACTGATCCATGTATCTAAAGTTAGCGTGTGATAGCCTGCATATGTAATCGCAACATGTTACATAGAGAGCAGCATCAACTAACAATCAGCTCTGCCAGCCATCCTTCGTGTCACTGTCCAGATGTCAGTATCACTTTGCAGTAACCAGTAATGTCCCTTCACTGGGCAAAATGATAAAGCAGGGTGACATTTAGAATCAAAACCAAGAAGGGAGGAGACATCAAACACGAGATCAGACCCTGCACACATTAACTGCAGGTGTGACCAAGGAGTATACTAGGGCTTCATAACAAATTTCAGCAGGTGCTCACTGATCACTCTATCCATTTTTTTTTTAAAATTATATACCATTAAAAGTTTCATTTATATTTAAATTGAAACATCTTTGCAATTTTTAAGTGGGTTGATTTTCTTTAAGGGCCCCTTCCTTTTAAAGGAGTTGTCAGTAGGTGCTGATCATGCACAATCCTATTGGATTGGATGAATGGCAGGTGATACCAACTTACCTGATGATTGTTCCTCGTACCTGTGAGATGTGCCAATGTATTGGCACCTGCATGACCATTTACCATTTTTTCATACTGGTCTGATCAGATTCATAACCTAAACGGTGCTCACCTTTTTTCTTTTAGTCATTTGGAGCTAAAAAATTTTGTGACTGATGTTGAGTATAAAATTAGCATAAAAAAGCCTAATTGTAAAAGAAATCGACACATGCACCGTTTGATTGTTGCGTCACTAAGTCACTTGTTAGACATCAGCAGCAGTAGCAACAGCAGCCACAGAATCCATGACAAAGGTGTCACACATTGCAATAATGCGAGATCAATGCAACACACTGAAAACTACACCATCACCTAGTCTGTACAGTCTGTGACTGGGGTGGAAAAGTCATTGGAGATCCATGAAGACACTTTCTCAGAAAACGCTGACTGCCAGCCATTACAAAATCTGCAAGATGTGACTGGCGAGCTAATGCCACTCTTTCATTTTTGAAGCCCAAAATACTAAAAGGTCCAACTTTCATGATGGTATTGATACTGAGCTCCAGATACTCAGGCACCATCCTCTCCAGTTGTTCACTATGTGTCAAACTTGTACTTTCTTCTGATGGTGCATGGGATGGTCTAAAAAATGTGTGCTACAACTCACAGTAATTGCTTGTGCCACTTAAACTGTTGCTGATAATGTTTCTGTGATATCGACTTCACGTTCCCAGGGTTTGAAGTCTTGAACTAGGATGCATACTGTGTGCCTCGTTGCTGCCTGGGGAATTGTACCATGTCGGCACATTACATATCAACTGGTTAACTTGTAGGCCAAAAGACCTCTGTTGCAATGCTGCGGGGTTCGAATGGAGGAACTGAGCACACAACAATGTGCCTTCTGCAGCAGTGCACTTAGGCCGGGATAGTGTCTAGGTTCACACCGTTATCGCATACAGCCGTCCGTAACTCTGGGTTTAGTGGAGACAGTCTTTGGTCAAACTCAGCCTGGATAACTGTCCACAACTCTAAAGCTGTGTGACTGCATTCTCCAATACATTTGAAGTGCAACACTGCTTGATTGATGTGAGTCCTGGCTGTGCAATGCTGAAGGTGCGGGATTCTCTCTGCACTGTTGGAATGCGGGACACATTATAAGAGAGATTGATGGCGCAAGTGGAGGCCCTAGAGGAGGTGAAGGAAACAGAAGCAGTGGTGGAAGTGGTAAATACAGAGGTTTGTCCCACAAGCTTTGGGGATTTCAAGATTTGTAGAACAGCCTCTTCCCTGCCTGCCTCCCAAGCCACCAGAGTCACCCAGTGACCAGTCAGCAAGATGTGATGCCCATGGCCTTGTCTGCTCATCCAGGTGTCAGTGATGAAATGCACCCTTTCAGACACAGAGTTTTTAAAGTAATGGGTGATGTCTGTGATATGCCTGTATAGTGCTTGCACAGCTTTATTAGAGAAGCAATGGTGACTGGGAGCTGGTCAACTGGGCAAACAGGTGTCTCTCAACTCTACACCCACACCTGTCAAACAAGTGACCCACAATATAAATGTTTTATTTCCTTCCTGAGTTGCCAATATCGTGAAGGCGCGAACAAGTACCACTACCTACAATAGCGTTTCATTGATTAATTTTGAACAAAGATGGAAAGGTTAGAACAACACCATTTTACCTTGTTCAATAGCAATTTTTCAGCAAACACCACTACAATACCTATAAATTTATTTCAGTGTGTAATTTAGGGCAGACCCAGAAAAGTGGCAATAAATAATTTTTAGATACTGCACTATAGACTTTATTAGGCTCGCTAATAATACATGATTATACCCAGAGTAGTATTTTTAAATTGTTGTAAAGGCAATTTAGATTGCCAAGATACAGTGTGTAGATACTGCACTAACAATTCTTTGAAGACCGCCAATAATACGTGGCTATACCCAGAGCGGTGTTTTTAAATTTTTTTAAGCCCAATTCAAATTGTCAAGATGCAGTGTGTAGATGCTGCACTAAGAATACCTAAAAATGTGTTTGGCCTTTGTAATTTGGAGCAGGGAACATTACTTATTTGGATGCCTCACTAGCACTACAAGTACCTACAATCCCTATTTCTATGATTTAGTGTGTCGATTTGTGGCACAGCAACACCTGTCCCTACACTGCACGTCCCTTTTCTAAATTATCTCTTGCCTATCTGGCTAAACTGCCTGGCATTAAACCCATAATCTCACTGTCTATCAGCAGCACCTTCACTGAGGAGCAACATTCAGAAAATGGAACCCATGCAAAATTACCGCTATTTATATGCAAATTGACATGTGACTTAGCAAGTCAATCACAGAAGACCTTCTGTCTCCAACTTGAGAATGTTTACTGCACCATGATTGGTTACTGGAACATCCGTGAATAAAGTTAAGAAAAAAAACAAAAAGAAAATGACACCTTGCGCCAAAAGCCTTCTCCTGGTGCAGAGTCCTCGCTTCCTCCACTGATTTTACACATCCCCATGTCAAACAGCAGAAAATGCTATTAAAAAAGCATTTTTGGAAATGCGGACAGCATTCAGGGACAGAAAACGAACAAAAATGAACATTGATGACTTCTGAGGGGCTTTGGTTTGCCGAGTCCGAACGAACAAACTCAGGCTTGTACCAAATTTGAAATTGGCAGCCTTTTATCGAACAAGTTTGCTCATTTCTAGTCTTTGTTCCTTCCTCTTTCAGAGTTTGCTATCCATAATCAGCTCCTTGAGTCCTCTGGTATATCTCCTTTCATTTGTGTTCATGGCCACCTTCCCCAGTTCTGTACTTTTCTTAAAGGGCACTTATCTGAGTTACCCAAAGAGGACCAATTGGATTCAGCATTATCATCTACATGATGTGGCAAGGGAAAGACCTAGAACTGAACTTCTGGTCCCGAAAAAAATAGAGGAGACTCAGTTCGGCATAACCAGATTTATAACCACCTTTAACAACGGGGCGGATAATGTACGTCGGATACTAGGTAAACACTGGGCCATTTTGCAAATGGACAAGGACTTGTGTCCAATTCTCCCGACCAGACCACAAATTACATATAAGAGGGGTAAATCCCTCTCGGACCGGCTGGTCCATAGTCATTTTGCACGGTCAGTCGAGGAGAATTGGCTGACAAGAGGGGTTAAGGGATGTTTTAGGTGCTCAGGTTGTATTGCGTGCCCGGTGATACAGACCACCAAAACATTCAGAAGCAATGTAAACTTGAGAGAGTATGCTATCCGGCATTTTATCAACTGCCGTACACAGGGGGTTATTTACAAGATTGATTGTATCTGTGGTCTTGAATATATCGGAAAAACCATCCGTGAATTCAGACGGAGGATTGGTGAGCACCTTGGTGACGTTGAACATCGTAGGGACACGGCGGTGGCTAGACACGTCATTGAAAAACATGGCGGAGATGCTAGTGTCCTGAGGTTCACTGGAATTGACAAAGTCCTGAGACCAAAGAGAGGGGGGGATTGGGATAGATTCATCCTGCAAAGGGAGACAAAATGGATCTTCCAGCTAGAAACCCTCTCCCCCAAAGGCCTAAATGAGCAGCTACTATTCAACAGTTTTATTTAGGTTCCTATGGAGTGTATTTCGCTGCCATCTTATTCTAATCATACCTTTATATTCATTGGAATCATGGCAAGAAACTTATTCTCGCCTTTCCTACTTTTCATCAATAATTGTCACAAGTATTATGTATGCATCTGGCAACTCAGCTGCATGCATATGTGATAATATAACAACACCTTGTGGATTTGATTATCCTGTTGGGTTGGATTTAGTTAATGTAACCTTTATGTTTAAGGTATTCAGGTGTTGGAGATATCCCCTAAACATGCCCATATGAAGAATGGTGATCTGTCCGATGAAGCCTATTGGCTATATGCCTCTGTGCAATATTTTGCCCCTTACTGTTGCTGTTTATGGGGGTGGGAGGTTATGCACGTTATGGCATTTATATTTCGATCGGACCGTATCCCCATGGAGAGGGGGCGGTCCCCTTATCTCCATACTGGGCATGGAGCGGGTGGGGATGCGTGGTGCAGTCCTGACGCCCACCTCCGATGACGTGTCCATGCATGATGGGAGCACCTCCCCTACTGTTTATGCATGTGGGAACTGCTCCGGCGGTGGAATGATTGACACCAGGGACCGGATGTGATGCGGGAAACTCCCGATCACATGATCACGGCCCACAGGAAGTCCCTCCCCCCTGAGAAGGGCGCACACGAGATGTGCGTCCCCGGCCGGATGTGTATCATCATCCGAGGAGAGAGGAAGTCCCGCCCTGACACCGGCGCACACGAGATGTGCGTCCCCGGCCGGAAGTGGATTAACATCCGACCAGAGAAGAAGTCCCTCCCCTCTGATGCTGGCGCACACTGGATGTGCTTCCCTGGCCGGATGTGAGTAAAACTCCTGATTAGAGAGGAAGTCCCTCCCCCCTGATGCCGGCGCACACGCGATGTGCCTCCCCGGCCGGATGTGAGTAAATACTTGATTGGAGGGGATGTGGGGAGGACTCCTGAGTATGCACCTGTCGCAGCTATACTCCTAATCGTTGATTGGACTAGCTCCCTCTGAGGATATGGATGTCACGTTGGTGTAATGCTGGTGACATCACATAGGGGGTGTGTTTTACACATGTTTAATCCAAACCCATATGAGGATATCCACGTGATCTCGATTGAATAAGCATCAGGTGGAATGTAGCTTCTGATTGGAGCAATGATATCACTCACAGGTTTAAATGACCCTAATCTTGACCACGCCAGAACCTTTGACACTATGGTTTGGTGAGGGCTGGCAGCAAGGACCTGACTGACGACTATCATGTCCCCTGAGGAGTCTTAGTGACGAAACGCGTCGGGACGCCGGAATGTCATCAGGGTCAGCATAGGGGTCCAGCTTGAGACCTAGTTGTGGTCCGTCCTTGTCAGGACGGAAGTCTGGGGCAGCAGTCTTTTGTTATTTTATATCTGGTAGGTGGTAGGGCCAGTATATGGCGGACGTATCCACTACTCAGGACCAAGAGACTGCGTGTCCCTCCATCAAAAGGGATTGGGTGAGACCATTCCTTTTTTAATGCCTAAAAATTTACTGCATTTCATGTATCTGTATGACTGACCATTGTCAGTCAATGGAGTGCATTGCACCTTGTTTGTTTTTTTAGGTATTATTTTGTATGTTGTGTTTTTTCTGTCAATTGGACCACTGTCCTTTGCCTACAGCAACATCAATTTCCTTTATGTTTGTTTAGTTTTTTTCATGTGTTTGTTATTCTAGTGGCCATCACTATACGTGACCCCTCTGGGCGCGTGCCTATTTGGGTTAACCTACGTGACCAGGGTGTTTTTCACCTTTAGTAGTGATGGCTTTCAGTACCTGACTTGTGTGTTTTGGAGTAAACACTGTTGCTCCTACAAGTTTAGGAATAAAGGTGTATTTTATATGCTGATTTTGTACCTTATCTATATTTGGATTGCTAATTTATTATCATCTACATGGGATAAAGTTCAGCAGCACTAACATAGCATGTGCTCTAAGTATAAGCGTGTGGCTGACTGTAGACATGTGCCTTGTCCAGACCTGTGTTGGGGTGATGTAGTTTGTCTAGCCACTAAAAACATTAAGCTTTAAGTACCATGACATATGTTAGGACCTTGCGTCATTGGTCCATTCAAAATTTCTACTGTCATCATCCTGTTGGCTTTCCGTCTGGCCGTACCACCATCACATAAAATCCAGAATGTATTCTACAAATCTCTATTAAAGCAGACCAACCATCAGGATTTTGCTATATGAGGTAAAGGCAGTGCCATACAGGCACTGAGTTACTGAATGCAGGCATACTGTATCTGTTACAGAAAAATCCAATGCTTGGTTGATGAAATATCTTTAATCAAAGTTGCTGAAAAGCACTGAACTTTGATTGACTAGTGCAACATGGGCTGGTGTTTGTAGGTTGGGTCTTCACATTTATTCTTCTTCCTCCGGCATCCTCCTGGCTTCCCCCCTTTTCTCAGTTTGAATATCGCGCCACCATTGCTGTTGTTGGTGGTGTGTGCGCATTTCCACACTATGCAGGTCTTCATTAAAATAGCACCGGAGTGCGCGCATGTGTGTACCGCAGTCTCCAGTGCCATTTTATTGAACACACTGCGGTGAAGACTGAGAAGCACTGGTGCGTGCGCAGATGTGGAAAAAAATAATAAATCTGTGCATATGCCAATGCTTCTCATGGTCTTCACCACAGTGTGTTCAATAAAATAGCGCCGATGATTATGGTACGTGCGTGCGCAGACTCTGGCGCCATTTTAATGAAGGGCCTAGTTACAGAATTCCATTGCTGTCATCTGAAGAGACCTGTTCATGAGGGTCCAGAGGCCCCTCGTAGAGTGGGTCTAAATTCAGGAGCAGGGCAAGGAAGGTGGCCCAGATAGCCCCACCATCAGAGTTAACTCTGGGGATAGCCAGAGTCCCCTAGCCTGAGGGCCATCCTGGGAACCACTCTCCCCTTCTCTCCACCCCCACCATTACACTGTTTTTACCCCTACGTACTTTTTAAGTATCTTTATTATACAATTCCCTACACTTCTCTCTGTCTAATTCCTAAAGATGTTTATTTTACTGCACTTCCTGTGTGCTGAAGATACCTATTAGTGTCTTGCATCACCACCACTTGAGCATGTCCTGATCATGAATGATGGACGCTGTGGCTTGTGTGGAAAGAGGCTGAGGGTGATGCTAAATGCATAGAGTGACACCAGCACCACCCCGCAGCTTCCAGCACCACCTTCAAATGAAGCATCATCAGGGGGCAGTGCTGATGTCTCGCATTAATTCCAGCATCACCCTCTTATGACATTTCATTTGAGGGTGAAGCTATAAGCACTGGTTTCACTCACTGAATCTAGCATCAACCCCAGCTGACTGGAAATTGGCTAAAGATCTGTAAGAGTTCTTGTAACTTTCTGCTGACGGGGATTTCCCTGCACTAACAGTAAATCATCTTTTTATTCGAGAGGACAGTGTAGTCTGTCTGAGGGAGTGCATTAGAGCAGGGACTGACTATAATAAGATTTAGCAGCAAAGAGTATTTCTGGACATGATTGCCCTGATCTTGTGGTAGGACAGAATGACAGTTACATCGCAGAGCAGGGTCTCCAAAGAGCACAGAGTATTTTTGGAGGGAATTGTGCTGATTTTTTGAGAGGTCACAGGCCAAGATTTAGAGATCAGGTTCCTCCAGCAACACAGAATATTAAGGGGAAGGAGTGGGACTAGAAGTCACAGCATAGCACATCACCCCAAACCCTTCTACATCACATAATCTGCATTTAGATAATCTCAGACTATGCCTTCCTTCAGGATCAGTGCACTCCTTCACTGAAATACTCTGTGCTACTAGGTGACTGCTCCTTCCACTATGTAATACTCAGTTTACAGTATGAATGCCCACAGATTCCACACACTGCCCTTCTAAAATCTCCTGTGCTCCTGGGAAACCCATACTCTGCTATGCAAATCTCAATTTGTGGCATCCCATGTAATCAGCACACTCCTCTTCTGAAATACTTTGTGCTGCTGAAGGATCCTGCTCCTTGCACTATGTATCTCTTTCAAAATCAGGATACCACCCTCTTAAAATATTCTGTGCTCCCGGGAGATCTCGCTCTGCTATGTAAATCTGAATTGGTGTCCTCCCACGTTATCAGTGCACTCCTCCCTCAAATACTTTGTGCTACTGAAGGACTCTACTCCTTTCACTATGTAACGTTCACAAAATCAGGATACTATCCTTTTAAAATACTTTTGCTCTTGGAAGACCTTGCTATGCTATGCAATTCTCAGTCAGTGACCTTCCACATGATCAGCATACTTTGAGGTGTTGAAAGGACACTCTCTACCATACTGTTTATATACCGTATATTATTTAGAAATAATTATACATATAAGTTTTGCTAAATGATGAAATTCAAAACATATAATAGAATATGTGATGTTAATATAACATCATATAGAGTTTCTTTTTTTTATATTCCCGGAACACCTGCATACAAGACTGACTTTGAATGACACATAAAGAGTCAAGTGATTAAAAAACCTAAGCTGCTTCTTTGAGCAGCAGTCATCCAGAAAAAAATCATTCATTACCTAAGTTGTGCTAAGAAATGGCATGTTATCTCCTGCTCGGAACACCATCTCCTTTTGCATTTTGGCAAGAAATTTGTTCAACATTGATTCAAACAGAAGAACATCTGCGTAATTAATTTGTTATTTCAACTGGCCAAACACATAAATTGAATTCATTGTCTGTCAAGTATCAGGTTCCTTTGGTTTAGTTTAGCCTTTAGGTGTACAGTTATATACTTGCCACGTAATACTGTTATGTACAGGTAATGACTTAAGTTAATTGAAGCTGAAATTGAAAACTTCAGGAGTATGCAGAATCAACACTATAATCTAACTTGTACTTATTTGCAAAATGAAATTCTACTTATGGGGACACATCAAGGATAGGTTTTTCTTTCTTTTCCTTAATCAAATAAACCAGAATTGCAGCCTGATAAGAACGTACAGGTAGTGGACATTTAAACAAATATTAATTACTTAAGGATATGAAATACAGAACAAAAAAAACATTTCAACTATTTTAGGTCATACTATTGCTTGAAAATGCTGAGAGACATTAAGGGATTTAGATGTAATTACCATTATGAGTGTCTAATGTACTGTACACCTGTTGACTGTATGGATGTAATCTGGTAATGCTTAGCTGGTTGTGACTTTTTTTAAATAGTTGCCTTAAGTTTTGTAACTTAAAAATAAGTGTGGTTGAAGCAAAAACTAAATAAAACGCTTTAATGAAAACAATTTTCAATTTTAGATTTTATTTTAATTAAAATATTTTGAATCTAATTAAATGCATTCTTCATCTGATAGCATTTAGTTATGAAAAGGACAGTTAAAACTAAGAAACTTATATTCATTCTCAATTTTTCCATCTTGTTCCATCACAAATCTAGTCCCCCCTTGTCTGTCCCTCCTGGCTACACCCTCAGCAAGCCATAAATGGAGAAAACTGACCGATTAGCCAAACAGTGGCTGTTGCATTTATATCACTCATATGAACTTGAGCGTTACCACAATTTTGAGTATCAGTATTTGTTTTGCAGTAACGGAAAGATTGTTTGATTATTAACACATGCATCAGAAGATATGATGATAGATGATAATTGATGATTGACAGGTTCCATACATGATTTTCGATATCTGCTTATTGCTCTATTCAAATGATTTTGTCTTTGCCTTCATTTCTGTTATTTTGTTTAATAATTTCAATAAAAATAGATTGAACGTATCACTCATATGACCCACCCCTTGATGATTAGATAAGGGACCATTTTTGGCTATATTTGCTGTGACAAGGACTATACTATTAAGCAAATACAGATGGATCTAAGTAAGTGAAAGACAGGATAGGGAGAAAGATTACTAAGGAGAAGTATCTTTCTTTTAAGACTTTAAAGGGAACTGTCAAGTAAAAAACACAATTATTCTGCAGTTATGGGGTTAATCTGCTGGTCAATAGCATTCTGACACTGTGTGGCTGCTGCACTGAGAGCTCCACTGTTTCAATGAAATGAACTGTATGCCTCATGCGGGTGTGGCTGATACAGCATCAGTCCTTGCTTTTTGCATAGTGAGTTAATTTGAGGTGAGGTCACTGAATTTTCCTGTGTTCACAGGTGGAGTACTGTGGGAACGTCCAGTTGTGACCGTGGGTAAACTCAGTGTCGTCCCCACTCACAGCTGTGGCTCAGTCAGTATCTGCCTGAAGCCGCAGCGAGGGGTGATGTTCTCTAATGTGCCCATGCACTTCAGTTTCAGTATGTAGCAAAGCCAGAATCATCATAGGACATCATGGTGTGGATAACGCCGGACCTGGATTTTTTTGGGATTAATAAATTGGAGAAAGAGGTTGTCTTTTTTTAAAATAAAGGATTTTCCCCTTTGTTTTGTGTTTATTTCTTTTGACTTACAGGGTTAGTAATATGGTTGGTTGCATAGATCCCTCCCCCTTACCAATCCAGTGCTTAGTGGCAGCTGTGATTTTTGACAAATCACAGCTGTCATTAACCCTTATATTACCCTGATTGTCACTACATCAGTGCAATCAGGATGGGTTGGGTAAAGCTCTGGAATTGTCACATCTAATTAATACAACAATTTTAGGGCAGGTACAGGCTGCTAGTTTTAGGCTGGGGGACCAATAATGATTGGCCTCCCAAGGCTGAGAATACCAGCCTCCAGATGTTGGCATTATTTTGGTTGGATATCAAAATTGGGGGGAACTGCACGTTGTTTTTTTATTTATTTATTTAAATATTTTTAAAATAGTCAAATGGAGTCCCTTGTGTTTAGATACACAGCCAAGATAACGCACACAACTGGGGGCTACAGACAGGAGCCATCTGTTTTATCTGTACTGGGTATCAATATATGTGGGACCCTATGCCATTTTTTAAATTAATTCATTTATGTTACACCACTATAGGGATGCAGACAGCGTGTGTGATTCCAACCAATCGCAGATGCTCTCTCAGAGGTTGTTGGTGCAGTCTGACTGCAATCAATCATAAATGCCGGGACTGATGGTGGGAGTAAAAAGCAGTGAAAATGCAGGAGAGCTAATGTTCAGACCCGGAAGCAGTGTTACAGCTGTGAGGAAGGTCAGTAAGTATAAATTTCCTACTTTATTCTTTATTTTATTTCTTTTACAGTCCCCCTAGCTGCTTACAAACACCATTTGATAACAAATAAGTTTGGGTCCCTTATACTTCTATGGGGTTCGGATTTTGGGATCAAGTTCATCTGCCAAACCTGATTTTTTTTTTTTAGTCCGTGCTTGTTTGGTGAGCCTGAATATCCATGGGTTGGTTCACTTTTCACCAATTACAAGATTACTTCCAACTTCCGGCCAGTCAGAAATTACGGGTACAAGATGGTGCCACAGGAATGGAGCAGCGATGAAAAATAATGAAGCCGCCGGGGGGAGAGTATAAGGGCGGCGTCATACGCTACGATATATTACGATATATCGGGCGATATGTCGTCGGGGTCATGGATTTCGTGACTCACATCCGGCATCGTTTGACATATCGTAGTGTGTGACAGCTACGAGCGACTGTTAACGAGCAAAAATACTCACCTTATCGTTGCTCGTTGACACGTCGCTCATTTTCATAAAATCGTTCCTCCTTCTGCGCGTCGGTTGTTCATCATTCCCGAGGCAGCACACGTCGCTTCGTGTGACACCTCACGACAAACACAGCTTACCTGCGGCTGCCGGCAATGGGAAGGAAGGAGGTGTTACGTCCCGCTCATCTCCGCCCCTCCGCTTCTATTGGGTGTCTGCTGTGTGACGTCGCTGTGACGCCGAACGTCCCTCCCCCTTCAGGAAAAGGATGTTCACCGCCCACAGCGAGGTCGTTTGGGAGGTAAGTACGTGTGACGGGGGTTAACGACTTTGTGTGCCATGGGCAACAAATTGCCAATGACGCACAAATGATGGGGGCGGGTGCGATCGCACATACGATCGCACAATAAATCGAAGCGTGTAACAGGGCCTTAAGACCAGTGACACTGGACATAGAGCATTTAAAGCACTAGTCCAGCGGTGAAAGAAAAACAAAATACGCTGGAGTGGTGCTTTAAAGTATATATAACAAGAATAGGGACATTCAGATCCATCATAGTTAATAGGAATCACTAGACCCCATAATGAACAATGTAGAAAACCAGGAGAAAAGAAGGGTTTTTTTCTAGTGAGACCATGAAATAATCAGAAATAAGACAAAATCAATCAACCTCTTGAAAAAATACAATTAATTTTTATTATCAAAAAATTACAATTATAACGGGAGAAAATTCATATAGCAATTATATAAATAAAGCAGACGAACAGGTAAAGACGGGAAAATACCGCAACCCAAACACGTCGGGTGAGGCACACAGGGGTACTGGAGAGATGTAGTAATGACCCAGAGATATGAAAATAACTGGGAATAGCCAATGTCTAGTGAGGTACAAGACTAATTTGTCAAAAATAGTGGGAATGCTCGAGAGATACCGCATTTAAAATAGCCAAAGATAATATTTGTATTGTAAAAACAATTTTTTATATGCAGATATCTCCGGAGCAAATCCAGTCAGATGGCAGAAGTGAAGGCCGTACTCCAAAAAATGTAGAAAAGCAGATCAAACTGCAATATCCAAAAATGCAGAATGGTAAGGGGTTAACACTAAGAGACATGAGCAGACCTAAGGTATAAACATACCAAAACTAGACAAGCTAATTCTATTTAAATTAGAGGCAAGATGCAAATATTGCCGGCCAGCACAACTTTAAGGGCCATGAATGTGTAACCAGACATGTAAACATGCCCAAGCTCATCCACTCATAAATAAAAAAACCAGTGCAAATAGAGTTTAAAGAGCAGAAGGCATGTAAACACTTACCCATCTGTGCTAAACCACCCAACGTGGCATGCTCCAAAGTAGCTTAAAAGTAGTTGTGCCTACTCATCTTGCACTTTATTTGGAACTTTTAAGTATTTGTCTCTTCTTACTGAAAGGAGTAAAAACTTGCATAAAAAAGTATAGCTAGATAAGAATATGTAGAATCCTGTTCTACGTGCATATGTTCATGGAGATTACACATCTAATCAAACAAACATATACCATTTTTTAAATAATTCTTACCTTTTATAGAAAAAATACCAAAATATTATTTCTCCACATACAGCAATTTGTACACTTCCATCACTGTAGTAATTAACATTTATGAAAGAATAGTCCTAACCATACAAAAAAATCAAATTTAATATGTCATGTTTTATTTTAGAATGCCTGTAGCAAGCCTTATTCATGAATGTTTTATCCAATTTTCAAGTATATTCTCAAATGATATATCTGCTGTGAGATTTCCTATTTTATTAATTTGTATTCTTATTATCTCACAGCCATGGCAATAAGACCTTATTCACTTAAATTGTTTTGCAATGAAGCAGTAGCATAGTGTGATTGTTTGACACATGATATTTGTGATCATGGCCAAAGTTGCCATGTAGCCTTAACCTATTATTCACTTTAGGCTGTTCTCACATGAGCTTATGGCATCCGATGCGAGAGCATCGCATGCGATATGCTTATGACCCCTGGCTCAGGCTCTGCTGCGGGTGTGAGCCGAGTGTCATGCGACTGTGACTCGATCTTGCGATCGGGTCACAGCTGCGAAGCTGAGGGCAGGTGCTGCGGAGGAGAGGGAGGGGTTAATCCCCCCATCTCCTCCATTGTCAGCCTGTGCGTATATCGCACTGCACTGGGATAACATCCGAGTGCAGTCCGCTGTTTCTCTCGCACCCATTCACTTGAATGGGTGCGAGTGATATAGCTGTAGTAGAAAATCGCAGCATGCTGCCGCTTTTATCGCATCCAGAATCTGGATGCGAGAAATCTGATCAACTGCTCGCCCTCATTGACTAGCATTGGTCAGAGTGCAATGCGAGATTTTCTCACATTGCACTCATCCGATTTCAATGCTCGTGTGAGTGTACCCTTACTGTTCGAATGCTTTCCAGATTCATTGCTGATATCTGTTCTAGTGGGTCCAACATGACATATGACTGTCTGCAGTGGTGTTGATGCAACACCTCTATATTGACTGACTGGCTGCAGAGGTTATGATTCAACTTGCCACTGCATTATTAACATCTATTAAACACAGACTAATGGGGGACCAGAAAAGTGTTGCAAGGTAGCTGTAAGAGTTTTGTAAGACCATTGCCTGTTTGTAACATATTATTATTATTATTATTACATTGCTATCTATAGTACAACCGGATGATTGCAAGTTCAAGTTCCACAAGGGGACTAAAAACACAGTAAAAAGGGAAAAAATGTTTTTAAAAATATTAAAATAAATAACGTTGCAACAATATTCAACAAGAGGCAATCAAAAGATAGTCTCTAATAGTGATAAGGAACTGCACAGTTTTTGTTTGTTTTTTTGCCAAGAGATGCAGATTTGGTGTTGAAATGTATACACCATATTCCTGCACCAAGTCTACATCTCCTGGCAAGGAAGAGCATTACTACTGCATCAAACTGCATTGTGTTTTGATGTATTTTTTTCCAGAAGATGCAGATTTGCTGCAGGAATATGGTGTACAAATTTCAGCAGCAACTCTGCATCTCTTGGCACAAAAATGTGGCTTTCTGCCAGGAGATGCTGAGGTCACTGAGTTTAATGTGCTCACCTGAGGTCAGTTTACCTGCGATTACATGTGGGGTACCATGGTAACCTCCAGCAATGACCGCAAATAAACTGAGTGACGTCATGACTCATCGCTGTGGCTCCATCAGTCTCTTCCTGAAGCCCACAGCATTATGCACATATTCTGTGCTCGCTCGCTGTGACTTCAGTATGTATGTAGCAGAGACGGGATCGTCGTGAGACGTTCTGTGGATTACATCAGAAATGGGTGTTTTGGGGTTTATTAAGGGGGTGAAAGAGGGTGTTTTTTGTATTTTTTTCTGTTTGTGTTTATTTCTTTTCACTCAAAGGTTAGTACTGAGAGTTTCATAGACGCCTTCCATTACTAATCTAGGGCTTACTTGCAGCTATGAGCAATCATTAACCCCTGATATTACCGGAATTGCCGTGGCACCAGGACAATTGGGATGAGCTGGGTAAAGTGGATGCAACAATTCTGGATGGCTGCAGGATGTTATTTTTAGGTTAGGGGGCAATAACCATGGAACTTCACTGCCTGAGAATACCAGCCCCCAGCTGTCGCCTTTATTATAGTTGTGTATCAAAATTGGGGGGACCACATGACATTTTTTAAAATTATTTATTTAAATAATTAAAAAATAAGGCACTTGGGGTCCCTCTTATTTTGATACACAGCTAAGATAAACCAATATGTAGACAGAATTTGCGATTCCAAGCAGTCAGACACACTGTCATACAGGTTGGGGGTGCGGTCTGCAACTAATCACAGATGCAGGGACTGGGGTGGGAGGGGGAAGTAGGGTACATGTATAAGGGTAATGAGCGGCTCCGGAAGTAGTGCTTCAGCCGCGCAGAGACTGGAAAGTATAACGTGTCTGCTTTATTCCTATTTTGTTTCTTTTTCCTTTATTTTTTTAAATTATCCATGTTGTTACCCGGAGTTCCCTGGGAACTCCAGGCCCAGGGTCAGTGCATGGATACTAGGTATCCTGTGCGGATCTGGACTTTTACTTTCCAGGCTCGCCCATCACTAGTCTCGAGTAGTAAAATGGAAGTCAATAGAAAACTCAAGCATTTTTCTGCAAGACCTTTACTGGACATTTGAAGTGGGTATGAAAATAACTGAAATGGATGGAATAAGCACTCAAATTGGATGGGAACAGCATGGAGTATATGCCTCGATGAATCTTTGACTGCCAGGTCGCTGCTGAGAACAATCTTGTCAGAGTATTACGCAACTATTACAGACTGACAATAAAACATACAAAACTGAAGATAATATGGATTTTACAGAACTTTTTTAGGAAACATTCTTAACTGTATAATAATTTGTGTAAAAAAAGATAAAAAAGTGCCTCATCTAACCCTTATGTTATGTTCACACATAGCATTTTTGCTGCATTTTTGCTGCATTTTTGCTGCATTTTTTTTTGCATTTTTGTACTTTCTCATTGCTTTCAATGGTGGAAAAAAAACATTCACAGGAAAATGTACTTTTATCATTTTAATACCTTATCTCAGCATATGGTATGTGTGACAGGATCAGACATATCCTGTTTAATTTATGAAAGACAAACGGTGAAACCAAAAAAAGCCTATGTAGACAATGCAAGAACTACCAAAAATTAGAATGAAGAGTGACTTTGATACAACTTGTAATAGACATAAAGAAGGGCCTCATGCACATTCTGTTAAAATTGTTAGGTAGTGGAACTCCCACACTCATAAAGCCTATCCACTAAGTTCAAGGGCTACCAATAATCAGAAGAAGGGAGTGCAGTATCCCTCGGAAGACAAGTAGATGAACTATTGGGACGCAGACAGAGTATGATTGTAACCAATCGCAGACACTGTCAGACCGGATGGAGACACATCCTAACTGCAACCAATCAGAGACGCCTGGACTGATGATGGGTGGGGAAAGCAGGGAACATGTATGATTGCTAATGAGTGGACCCAGAAGAGGGGAGACAGCCACGAGAAAGGTCGATAAGTATAATGGTCCTGTTTTATTCCAGATTTTCTTTCTTTTGCAGCCTCCCAGTACTTAGTAACACCAGCCCCCCCAGCCCTTAGTAACACACAAGTTTTGCCTCCCATTGAATTCAGTGGTGTTCAGATATGTTCATCAAACTTTTTGGCGAAAATTAACAAACCCAAACAAAACCGAACCTTGAAGGTTTCACTCATCTCTAGTGCTGAGCATTACAAGGGTTTATTTGCAATCTTTAATTCTGCAACATTAATTTTGTTTGATTCCATGGGTGTTATTCATAGACTAAATCATAACTATACTTGTAGATGAACTCCCAGAGGGTTGAAATTTTCAAACTTTCTTCCCTTGAAAGGGTTTCTGCTGCTCTGGCACTTAGGGGCTCTCCAAATGGTGTCTATTCTAGGAAAATCAGTGCTCCAAAAATCAATTGGTGCTTCTTCTCTCCCGAGCCCTGCGATGCTGCCAAACAGTACAGTGTAGGCACATTTGTCGCACTGTCATGTTCAGGAGAACATGTGATACATATTTTGGGCCTTTTTAACCTATTTCCCTTGTGAAAATTTGAAAATCTGGGGTTAAAACAACATTTTAGTGGTAAAAATGTCATTATTTTTTCTTCACCTCTCAATAGTATAATCTGTGAATATCATCTCTTAATCCCTAGATGAGGGATCATTGAGGGGTGCAGTTTGTAAAATGTTGTCACTTCTGGGGGTTTTAGCTGTTCTGGCCGTTCAGGAGCTCTGCCAATGTGACGTGGCACCTGTAAATCATTCCAATTTGAACTCAAGAATGGTGCTCCTTTCCTTCTTCATAAGGCTGGTGGTGGTCAGGCCCCTGCTGATCTTGGTACTGCACAGGTTGCAAATGACCATTCTTTTATGGTCCAAACTTTCTTGCTATGTTTGGGTGCTATGGGAAACTGATGCTCGCCTTCCTGCTCTGGCCAACCCACTGCCTCTTCCTGCTTGTTGTGGTGCTGTGGATCCCTCCTGTTCTGTGCTGCTTTCCTCCCTCTGCATGGTACCTTCCCAGGTTGTGTCAGTGACTTTATTGTGAACCACCTCATCTTCCACTTCTACACTCTGGTCCTCCTGACTTGTCAACTTAACAACATCACTTATTGGTAACTGTGTGTCATCATCATCTACCTCTTGAGAATTGTGGAACATAGAGTCATGCTTTTAAACAGACTGGAAGAATTATGTTATCCAACCAAATGTTCACACTATTCTGGCTTTTAGAGTGGTTTACCACCCACCACTGCAAACTGTGACAGAATGCTAAATCTCATGGATGATACTATTGTCTATTAATACTAGCATATATAGTATCTTGTAGATACTACAGTATATATGCCGGTATTAAGAGACAGCTAAAAATATGTAGGCCTGAAAAGGACTTTTGTTTTTACGTTGTGGCAGCAGTGTAAGTATAGAAGAACTGTACGGCAATAAACCCTGCCAATGTGCCTGTAATCTAAAACTATCCTTCCTCCAGCAGCTGTCCCTACACTGAATGCAGGTAAAAGCAATTTTGCTAAAGATTGGACAGTGTATAGCCCTGAAAAGGACTTGTGTTTTAATGGTGCAGCGATGGTATACAATTACTGCAATATACTGTAAATGGAAAACTGTCTATATGCCGGCTCCTAAGTCAGCTCTCCCTCATGCATAAACTCTCCCGCTACTGATTCCAGAGGACACTGTGACAAGCATTATGTTACGGTCACCAAGGGGCGGCGACCGTCCGGGGGTGGACCCACTGGACCGTGCACCGGACTCCCTCGAAAGAGCAACCAGTAGTGAATTTTTATACAGGGATTGTATGGTTCTCCAAACAGAAGGTCTAAATGCACGGCAGCCAGGGACCGGAGGTGAAATTCTCTACGGTCGGTTACAGTCTCTATGTCCAGTGCAGGAGTCCAAAGATGCGGCGGCACAGAGATCGAGGCTGAGATGAGGCGGCACTGTGGTGATGATTTGACGGGACGGCACTGCGGTATATAAGCAAGGATGGTTGACCTTAGGGAGATCAACATCCACACCGCGGAGACACCATCATGTGTTTCTCAACGCAGTGATTCTAGAGCAATGCCCCCTGGGAAATATGCAAACAAGAAAGCCACGGAGACACCATCACATGTTTCTCAACGCTGCCAGGAAACTAGCCAGGTCTTTCACTGGGAAGGAACAACCACGGGAAGGGCAGTCTCCAGTCAAGGAAACTGCCTATGCCAAAATGTGGAATCCATCCACAGACAGCTGTTTCGGGGTATTTGCCCCTCATCAGTGTGGAGTAGGAATCTGGCTAGTGGGAGCAATGCCTAGTAAAAGACTACATAAGCAAGGATGGTTGACCTTAGGGAGATCAACATCTGCGGTTTAGACTAGATGTGGCGGCATTCTGGTTAAGGTTCAGACATGACAGCACACTGGCATTGGTGGAGAGCAGGCTCTAGGACGAGACGGAGGTTAGCAACAGAAGACTAGAACTGGGACTAGACACATAACCATATGAAGACCTGAGAACTAGCAACTCACTATAGGCAACATTGCTCCTGCCTCCTGTGAGGGGTCTTAAATACCTATAGTGTAATAGATGACCTCAGGTATTGCTTCCAGGTAATTGGACACCCACCCTTTCAGAAACTGGGCATGGCCATGCGCGCACCCTACGGGCACTTACTGATGTCCTGCACGTGGCCTGGAAGCAGGAAGAGGTTACAAGCAGACTCCGTGACAGTAGGAGAGACAATGGAGTCGCCAGATGGGTGAGAGGGAGGATGACCCCACTATGGTCTGGGAGCGGTGATGAGTAGACGCCATGCTGAAACTGGGACTGGGTGCTACACATTAAATAACACCCCATAACGTGATGTGGCCAGGCCAATCACAGTAATGCCATCATTAAAGGGAATTTGTCAGCAGGTTTTTACTACCTCATCTAAGAGCAGCATGATGTAGGCAAATAGATTCTGACTCTAACAATGTACTTAGATTAGTGGCTGCAGCCATTCAGACACAGTGAAAGAGTTTATTTTTTGTATGTAGCAGAGCTCTGGGAGCTGCCCCCGCCCACACCAAGCTTTCCATAGACAGAAGCTGCTATTCATAGAGGGGGCATAGTTGGATTACAGCTCAGCTCCTCAGACTCACTAATGATAAAGCTTAGAGGCTGAAACTAACATTGCAGGTAAACAAAAGCATACTTTGAGATAAGAGATGGTTGGCTGTAAACTTTATGTTAACTCTAACAGCATGCTGGCTCCAGATTCCATAGCAAAAATGTTCTGACAGAGTCACTTTAACATACTGTATATGGCAGCAAATCCTCTATGTTGACTGGCTGTCTAAAAGCTGCAAAACATGCGGGGTGGGGACTCGAGCATGGCTCGAGATCCCGTGATGCTCGATTGAGTAACAAGTACACAAGAGATTCCTGATCCGCAATTGAATGTCAAGCAGCGGCGAGCACACTCGCTCATCACTTTCAATACATAATCCCCTATTGACCTTTGTGTTTAAATACATTAGACATCACTTGAGAAAAATAAAAAAAGTATTATTAGCAGGGCCAACAACCACTTGCCGTCAGCAGAGGCAGTGATGTAATTTATGGTCTGGGGAGTTGAGTGATTGGCCCAGCAGCCGCACTCTCCTGGCTGCCGGCAGTTTAAATCTGCACTTGCTGTGTGCAGAGTTCATCTGTGAAAGGAGTCGCAGCGCCAGCCAGAAACCCACTGGTGCCGAGGTGTATACCGTCTCAGAACTGTATTTTACCCACCACAGTGTTGAATACTCCACTGAGCTGTATGACACCTACTCCAGTGCTCTATACCCTACCAGAGCTGAATGTCTTCCACCTCATTGCTGTATAACCCATAACTGTATGTTACCCCAATACAGAGCTGTATGTTCCAGCAATAGATCTGTATGTCACCCACCCCAGTGCTGTATACCCCCCAGAGTTGTATATCCCCTGACTCCAGTGCTGTGTACCTCCTCAGAGCTCGATGTCACCCACGCCAGTGCTGTATACCCCCACAGAGCTGTATGTCACCCAGCCTAGTGCTGTATAACCCCCAGAGCTGTTTGTCCCCTGATCAAGAGCTATATGTCCACCACCCCAGTCCTGTATACCCCCTAGAGCTGTATGTCCCCTGACCCCAAAGTTGTATACCCCCAGAGCTGTATGTCCCATATGCCAGTGCTGTATACCCCCAAGAGCTGTATGTCCCCCACCCCAGAAATGTATATGTGAAGCCCCACAGGTGTTGTATCGGTGCATACCTTCAGGGACTCCACGTAGCTGGTGCTGGTCACAGGTAGGGAATCTTCAGTTTTGATCGTGACGCCACTCTCAGTATTGCGGTCAGTGGGGACCGCCACTGCAGGTTAGGGGACGCCTGGGGCTGATGGTGGGTGCAGTCGGATATAGTAGCCTCCTGAGAGTGAGGCAAGCCCCAGGGCCCGGTGTGAGTTTGTAGTACCACAAGTCGCAGAATGACTCAAACACAGTCCAAGAAGTCTTTTAACGTGTTTACTCACTGTTTGGAGGTCACGGTGAGATGCCCGGGCGACACTGTGATAACCAGGTGGAACCAGGAATTCCAGGAGGCCGTTCTGAGGGTAGCTGTCCACTCGCCTTCCTTGCACTCTTTCTGTTTTAGGAGGATCCTTTTCTTGAAGCGTGGTAGGACCCCTCCAGGGAAGCTGTTACCACCCTGCTCCCCTCTCTCTGGCTCGTCTGCCGGCAGCGTGGCCTTGGTGGGATGGCTTCTGGCCCTGTCCCCTTATGGGCCTGGTGTGCTGCTTGGCTCAAGCTCTGTGTAGTCGTGGTGAGGGCATGAAGTACCCCCCCAACCTGTAGGTTAAGCAGCTCTGGATGATCTGCTGCCTGTACTGGGGACCTAGTTCCCCTTGTGTGCTCGGATACCGGGATCTCCGTACTCAGCCACCCCTCTTTCTCTGGATGCTCTTCAGGCCGACCCACAGTACTCCGTTCTCCTCCGCTTTCAGCTACAGCACTCCTCAGGACCTGTCTGCACGGGAGCTTCTCTGCTCCCCCTCCATACACTTCAACTTCTTCCTCTCGACTCCTCACTTCCTCTCTCTCTCTCTCTCTGCCCTGCTTCCTAGCAACCAGCCCCTGAACACACCCCTAGCTGGGAATTGAAAGTTAACCCCTTCTGGCTACCCAAGGGTCCCCTCTGGTGATGTGGGAGGCCTGGTCACTATATGTTTGTGTGTGCACCTCATCCTGGCCTTTGGAAATTACCTGGAAGCATTGTCCCCGCATGGGTGCAATACTCTGTGGTGCCTGACCAGGTCAGGGGCGCCACATTCCCCCTTAGTTATCATCAGCACGTCCTCGGGCTGCAAAGACAAGAGAAAAAGGTAAATACAAACTTTTCCCACACAGGGGCAATTATTTACATTTAAACATGCCAGGTACCATTCCACCACCAACCACCCACATGTCCGAACCCACCCAAAAACCTCCAGGAGGTAGGTCACCGGTCCTTTTGGTAACCAGGTCTGGGCCATCACATTCCCCAGACCTTTCCTCCAATCTTCCTCTCCTGAGGGGAGTGGTGTAAGGTAGGCCCCATAAACAGGCGTACCCGCTTCCGAGTGTTGGAGGGCAGGCCCCATAAACAGGCGTGCCCCCTTGTTGGTGCAGAGCCATGCCCCTCAACAGGCAGACTCTGGGGTTGGTACCAAGAAGGCAACTTTTTACAATGCAAAGTTTGTGGTTAAAACCAGTTCATAACCAATGGTCTAACATTTTAAGAAGGTCTCACAATAGTCCTTGTGGGCACATTTCGCTTAAACGTTGCTTAACTATAACAGGTTAAACATTACACTTCATACCGTCACTTTCAACTAAACTGTACTTTGTCTATAGCGTAATGGGAGCTGACCAAAGTTGCTGCGGGTTGATCTACGCAGTACTATACTGTCATCTGTCTGAGGTTGTGTCCTCCCACCCGATGTATGTGTCTCAATGTGAATTCTGGGTGTACTGGGTACTGATACCAATGCGTGGTTTTCTGCTTCAGCTACATTTGGCACTTCTAGGTTCTGAACAGGTGCTTCTAGGTCTCCTACTTCTCTAGATTGAGTGAATGTAATGACTGGAATAACAACTGCTCCATTGTATTGAGGCCAACTTGCTGGAAAATCTCCAAGCGCAGTATGGATCATCCTTTCTTTTGGTTCTTGAACTGGCAAAGGGTTGGGAATTTCTTCAGGGATTCTTAGTTGTTCAGGACATTTCTTTAGGCGATCTCTAGAAACGACAGCTGTTGTTTTTCCTCCATCTTTGCTGATAAGGCATGTCTTTTCATTGCTAAGCGTTGATGGTAACACAGTATAGGGTTCTTCTTCCCAGTGATTGTCAAGTTTATGACGCCTTCTCTTTCCCTTGAGAACTATATCTCCTGGCATCAAAGGAACAGCAGGTGCTTTTCGATTGTAGGCCTTTTCTTGTTTCTCACGCTGCTGAGTCAGGCTTCGCTCCACACACTCTTGTACTTTCTTGTATTGGGCTTGGCGGTTGGAATCCCAATCAGCACCTTGTTGATGGTCTTCAGGGGTCTCAACTCCCATTTCCAGATCTACTGGCAATCTCCCTGGTCTGGCCCTCATCAGGTATGCCGGTGTGCAGTTCGTGGAACTCACAGGGATGTTGTTATACATGTCCACTAGATCGGGTAGTTTTTCTGGCCACTGACTTCGTTCCTCCAATGGGAGCGTCTTCAGAAGATCGAGAATGATGTGGTTCATCTTCTCACACATGCCATTGGTCTGAGGATGGTAAGGCGTAGTACGGATCTTCTGGCAGCCGTATAGGTTACAAAACTCCTTAAACACTTCAGCTTCAAAGGCTGGTCCTTGGTCAGTGAGCACTTGATCTGGATAGCCATGTGGTCGACAGAAGTGTGTCTGGAAAGCTTTGGCTGCAGTTTGACCTGTCAAGTCCTTGACTGGTACTACCACCAGGAATCTGGAGTAGTGGTCAACCATAGTGAGAGCGTAGTTGTAGCCTTGTCTGCTGGGTGCCAACTTTACATGGTCCAGGGCCACGATCTCCAGGGGCCATTTAGTTTGGATGGGCTGGAGTGGTGCTCTCTGGCGGTGCTGGTCTTTTCTTCTAAGATTGCAAGGCCCGCAGTTTCGACACCACTTCTCTAGGGCAGATCTCATGCCCACCCAGTAGAATCTTACTTTAAGTAGGGCCTCCAGTTTCTTCCAACCAAAGTGGCCTGCACCATTGTGATAGGCTTCTAGCACCATCCTCGTATCCTTCTGTGGTACAATCACTTGCCACACCTTCTCATGCGTCCTCGGGTCAATGATGCTCCTGTAAAGTTTGTCTTGATAGATGAATAATCGACCCCTCTCCTTCCATAGGTACTGTGCCTCAGGTGGGGCTCCTTTGTCAAGGCTGGCGCCAGGCTGGCTGATCAGTTTCTTTACCAAGCCCACCGCTGGATCATTTTCCTGGGTCTCCTTCCAGTTGTAATGAGGTAGTGGGTTCAGGGTCACCTCTTGGCGGTTGGCACGCGACTGCCGACACTGTTTTGCTCCATGGCGATGGAACGCTGGCAGCTCAATCTCTTCAAGATCATCTTCATCTTCACCCTCGTCTGCTAGGTGAGGCATCCTGGACAGAGCATCTGCGTTGCCGTTCTTGCGGCCAGCTCGATACTTGACAGTAAAGTCATAATTCGCCAGTCGGGCTACCCAACGCTGCTCCATGGCACCCAATTTAGCAGTATCCAAGTGGGTCAGGGGGTTGTTGTCCGTGAAGACAGTGAATTTGGTGGCTGCCAGGTAGTGCTTGAACCGCTCTGTGATAGCCCATACCATGGCCAGGAACTCTAGCTTGAATGAGCTATAATTCTCCGGGTTTCTTTCAGTAGGCCTGAGCTTCCTGCTGGCGTAAGCAATCACACGCTCTTTGCCTCCCTGCACCTGTGAAAGCACTGCTCCCAGTCCCACATTACTGGCATCTGTGTACAGTACGAATGGCAGACCGTAGTCAGGGTAGGCTAGGATCTCTTCACCCGTCAAGGCCCCTTTCATTTGTCTGAAGGAGTGTTCTTCTGCTTCTCCCCAGTGAAATGGCGGGCCGGAGATCTTTCCTCTCTTCTTTGGGTGGCCTACCAGGAGCTCTTGCAAAGGCGCTGCCATTTTCGTGTAGCCCTTGATGAACCTTCTGTAGTAGCCTACCAAGCCAAGGAACTGACGTACCTCCCGGACGGTAGTAGGTGTGGGCCATTCCTGGATGACTGTGACCTTCTCTGGGTCCGGTGCTACTCCTTCTGCACTGACCACGTGACCTAGGTACTGGACCTTTGGCTTCAGTAGATGGCACTTGGATGGTTTCAGCTTCATTCCATATCGGGATAGTGCTTCAAAGACTTCAGCCAGGTGTTTCAGGTGGTCCTCATAGGTCTTGGAGTACACGATGACATCATCCAGGTAGAGCAGGACGGTTTCAAAGTTGAGGTGCCCTAGGCAGCATTCCATAAGCCTCTGGAAGGTCCCGGGGGCATTGCAGAGTCCAAATGGCATGCTGTTGAACTCACAGAGGCCCATTGGGGTGGTGAAGGCCGTCTTCTCCCGATCTTCTTCTGCTACAGATACTTGCCAGTAGCCACTAGTAAGATCTAGGGTAGAAAAGTAGTTAGAGGCTTTCAAGGCAGCGAGGGATTCCTCTATCCTTGGCAAAGGGTAGGCATCCTTGTGTGTTATCTGATTTATCCGTCTGTAATCCACACACATCCTCATCGTGCCATCCTTCTTTCTTACCAGGACCAGGGGAGCTGCCCAGGGGCTGCAACTGTCCCTTATGACTCCTGCCTCCTTCATGTCCTTCAGCATGTCCTTTGTGCGCTGGTAATGGGCTGGTGGAATAGGCCTATGTCTTTCCTTAATGGGAGGATGACTGCCTGTGGGTATGTGATGTTGCACCCCTTTGATCCTACCAAAGTCTAGTGGGTTCTTACTAAAGACCTGCTCGTATTCCTGCACGACCCTGTAAACCCCATGTTTCTGGTAGTCGGGTGTAGAGTCAGTCCCCACGTGTAGTTTCTGGCACCAGTCCTCTAACTGCTTTTGGGAGGTCTCGCCCTCTTTGGAGTCAGCTTGTGTCAGGGGACCTACAGGTGTTATGGCGTCATCTGAGCATGTAAACAGTTTGGCTATGGTAGCGTACCTTGGTAGTCTGGCTTCCTCCTCCCCACAGTTCAACACTCGTACAGGCACTCGTCCCTTGTGTACATCAACTACCCCCCTGGCTGTCAGAATCGTGGGCCAGTGGTCTGAATGAGTGGGCTCTAGTACAGCCTGGTAATCCTGTCCTCTGAGACCTACCGCTGCTCTACACCACATCATCATTTCACTCCGTGGGGGTATCACAATGGGGTTAGCATCCATCACCCGTACACTACCAATCTCACCGCCAGTCTGTTTTACCTGTTGCTTCCTCAGAATGATTCGGATCTCCTTTTGCAAGGCTCTTTGCGACCTGCCGTCAGCACCTTCAACAATCTGGTGAAGCAACAACAACACTTCCCCTAGGCAATTTTCTATGACATTAGTGCCTAAAATCATTTGCGGGTTCCTTTCTCTAACATCAGTGTCCACAACAATCAGTCCTTGTCCCTTCATTTCCTGCCTTCCCACCTTTATGGTTACCTCTTTGACCCCGATCTGGTCTATAGGTTGTCCGTTGGCAGCATAGATGGTGAGGGAGGGGTCCGGTGGTCGGAGATCGTCGTCCGACCAAAACCTCCGATAAAGGACATGCGGGATCGTGGTGACCTGAGAGCCGGTGTCCAATAACGCCGGGGTAGGGATCCCGTCCAGGACGATGGACAGGACAGGACGTCCACCCACGTACTGATCACAGCAGCGACTTGGGCCTGATCTTCTTAATCCTGAGGACTGGCCCCCGGCCCCAGGTTTGGCTCGTTTAAAGGACAGGCCCTTGCATAGTGTCCTGCCTCCTGGCAACGACGACAGATGGGTTGTCCAGATGAGTCATAGCGATCACTGCTCCTGCCTCGGGTTGGGGGACCTCTTCTCCTCCGCATCCAAGGGACGTCCTCTGGGTTGTCGGCTAGCAGGATCTGATGAGGGACTTTGGTCTCTGAGGGCAACTGCATTGCTTTCAGGATTTGTGCGACGTCCTTAGTGAGCTGCTGCACTTGGGAGGATAGCGTACTTATGGTCTCTGCTGGCGCGTTGAGTCCTTTTGCAATCATCAGGGCCTGCGTGGAGGATTCCGCTCCTGCAGCCGTGGAACTGGCAGGGTCTGTGTCCACAGGGGGTTGGAGTGCTTTCACTGCCCGGTCTTTCAGAATGGCAAAGTCCACGTCGGGGTGTTCTAGGGACCACAGCTTCATCTGCTTCCCATCCTCAGGAGAGCGCAGGCCCCGCAGGAATTGTTCCTTCATCATCCGGTTTCCTTCCTGGTCACTGACAGGGTCCACCAGCTTGAGAGCCCGTAGTGCCGCCTGCAGCCTGAGGGCATAGTCTCTTATACTATCTTGGGGCTTCTGACGGCAGTGATAGAAGTCCGTTCTCAGCTCTCCCTCCGTGCGGTGTTCAAAAGCAGCTGCTAGTTTGGCAAAGATGGTCTCAACAGAGCTCCGGTCATCATTGGCCCAGGACTCAGCTTCCAATTCTGCTGCTCCAGTCAATTGTCCCAGCACCACAGCGGCCCTCTGTTTACCAGTCATCGCGTGCATGTCTAGCAGGGTGTTGATCTTTTTCTTAAACCCGGTCAGCGTGTCTATTTTACCGGCGTATTGAGGCAGCCATTGCGCCCCTGGGGCATACAACAAGGACACTGGCATTATGGGGGCGACCTCGGCCGGCGCAGCTGCGACCGCGGCACCGGCACCAGGCGCTGCGGCGTCCAGCGCGACAGGGGCTGGCATCGCTTGGGCTGCGTCGCCCTGACCAGGGGCATTACCTCCTGCAGCGTCCATTTTTCTTCAGAAATCTGCGCGCTCCCTTTCCACTTCCTGGGTCAGAACGCTCTCTGAATTGTGGGGATTCTGGGGCGGCCACACCTCTTCGTGGGCGGTGCTCTTCTCCCTCGCGCGGGCTGCAGCGCGCGCTTTTGAAGATGGCAATATGGCGGCGGTTCAATTTTTGCGGTCGGACCTCTGAGGCACACGGTCACCTGTCTGAACAGGTCTAGTCCTTATCCTGTTCGTGACGCCAGAAGATGTGAAGCCCCACAGGTGTTGTATCGGTGCATACCTTCAGGGACTCCACGTAGCTGGTGCTGGTCACAGGTAGGGAATCTTCAGTTTTGATCGTGACGCCACTCTCAGTATTGCGGTCAGTGGGGACCGCCACTGCAGGTTAGGGGACGCCTGGGGCTGATGGTGGGTGCAGTCGGATATAGTAGCCTCCTGAGAGTGAGGCAAGCCCCAGGGCCCGGTGTGAGTTTGTAGTACCACAAGTCGCAGAATGACTCAAACACAGTCCAAGAAGTCTTTTAACGTGTTTACTCACTGTTTGGAGGTCACGGTGAGATGCCCGGGCGACACTGTGATAACCAGGTGGAACCAGGAATTCCAGGAGGCCGTTCTGAGGGTAGCTGTCCACTCGCCTTCCTTGCACTCTTTCTGTTTTAGGAGGATCCTTTTCTTGAAGCGTGGTAGGACCCCTCCAGGGAAGCTGTTACCACCCTGCTCCCCTCTCTCTGGCTCGTCTGCCGGCAGCGTGGCCTTGGTGGGATGGCTTCTGGCCCTGTCCCCTTATGGGCCTGGTGTGCTGCTTGGCTCAAGCTCTGTGTAGTCGTGGTGAGGGCATGAAGTACCCCCCCAACCTGTAGGTTAAGCAGCTCTGGATGATCTGCTGCCTGTACTGGGGACCTAGTTCCCCTTGTGTGCTCGGATACCGGGATCTCCGTACTCAGCCACCCCTCTTTCTCTGGATGCTCTTCAGGCCGACCCACAGTACTCCGTTCTCCTCCGCTTTCAGCTACAGCACTCCTCAGGACCTGTCTGCACGGGAGCTTCTCTGCTCCCCCTCCATACACTTCAACTTCTTCCTCTCGACTCCTCACTTCCTCTCTCTCTCTCTCTCTGCCCTGCTTCCTAGCAACCAGCCCCTGAACACACCCCTAGCTGGGAATTGAAAGTTAACCCCTTCTGGCTACCCAAGGGTCCCCTCTGGTGATGTGGGAGGCCTGGTCACTATATGTTTGTGTGTGCACCTCATCCTGGCCTTTGGAAATTACCTGGAAGCATTGTCCCCGCATGGGTGCAATACTCTGTGGTGCCTGACCAGGTCAGGGGCGCCACATATACCCCCTCAGAGCTGAATGTCACTCACCTCAGTGCTCTATGCCCCCAGAGCTATGTGTCCCCTTACTCCAGTGCTGTATACCCCCCAGAACTGTAAGAACTGTATGTTACCTACCCCAGTGCTGTATACCCCCAAAGCAGTATGTCCCCTCACCACAGTGCTGTATACCCCACCACCAGAGCTGTATGTCACCCACCTCAGTGCTGTATACCCCCCAGAGCTGCATGTCCTCCACTCCAGTGCTGTATATCCCCCACTCCAGTGCTGTATATACCCCAGAGCTGTATGTCACCTGACCTCAGTGATGTATATCAGCTACCCCAGTTCTGTATACCCCCTCAGTGCTGTATGTCACCCACTCCAGTGCTGTATATTCCCCAGAGCAGTATATCCCCACCCAGTGCTATATACCCCCAAAGCTGTATGTCCCCCACTCCAGTGCTGTATACCCTCTCAGAGCTGTATGTCCCTGACTCTACTGTTGTAAAGCCTCACAGAGTTATATGTCCCCCACCCCAGTGCTGTATAGCCCCTCAGAGCTGTGTGTCCCACACCCCAGTGCTGTATACCTGCTCAGAGCTGTATGTCACCCACCCCAGTACTGTATATCCCCTAGAGCTGTATATCTTCATCCAAGTGCTATATACCCCCGAGCTGTATGTTACCCACTCCAGTGCTATATACCCCCTCAGAGCTGTATGTCACCCACCCCATTGCGGTATACCCCAGAGCTATATGTCCCCTACACCAGTGCAGTATAACCCCTCAGAGCTGTATGTTCCCCATATGACTCCTTTATACCCTCCAGAGCTGTACGTCCCCCCACCCCAATGCTGTATACCCCGAGAGCTGTATTTCCCCCATGCCCAGTGCTGTATACCACCCTAGAACTGTATTTCCCCCACCCCAGTGCTGTATACCCCCCAGAGCTGTATGTCCCAAAACCCCAGTGCTGTATAACCCCCAGAGCTATATGTTCACCCAACCAAGTGCTGTACACCCCCATAGCTGTACGTCACCCACCCCAGGGCTGTATACCCCCCAGAGATGTATATCCTCATCCAAGTGCTATATACCCCCGAGCTGTATGTCACCCACCCCAGTGCTATACACCCCCTCAGAGCTGTATGTCACCCACCCCATTGTGGTATACCCCAGAGCTATATTTCCCCTACACCAGTGCAGTATAGCCCCTGAGAGCTGTATGTCCCCCACATAACTAGTGTATACCCTCCAGAGCTGTACATCTCCCCACCCCAATGCTGTATACCCCCAGAGCTGTATGTCACCAACCCCAGTGCTGTATACCCCCCAGAACTGTATGTCACCTTACCCCAGTGCTGTATACCCCCAAAGCTGTATATTCCCCACACCCAAGAGGTGACTGCCCCCCTTTAGAGCTGTATTTCCCCCATTAAAGTATGCACCCTCCCCAGTAATGTCTATGTCCCCAGCCTCTCCTGTGATATATATACAGCAGTGTCAGTGCACACTGTGAGCTGTGCCGCCCCCGTGCTAGCAGCTGGGCTGCTTCTGCTCGGATCCAGATCTGCGGTGGCTCGAGGGGTCTCCGGACCCGGGGGTTGTGCGGCCACTCAGAAAAAAGGGGGGGTTATTTACAGGGGAGATTGGAAAGTTCGTGACGCCACCCATGGTGTGTGGTAATGTGAGGGACCACCACTGCTGTCGGGGAGCCCGGTGACGATGGTGTGGCAGCCTGATGTTTAACCCCTCCGTTGGTAGGGGGTTTGTTTCCCGGGGCCCGCTGGATGGTTGGTGCTCGGGTGCCGTGGGGGATAGGAACATGGGTTTTAAGTGTACTCACTTAGTCCAGGAAATAACACCGACAGCTTGTAAACTAGAATTCTGAGCACCACTGCAGCTTGTAGGGAGCAAGCTTGGGTCCATGCCCTTGGTGTTGCTGTTAGCCTGTGGCCCTGTCCTTGACACCTCTGTCTCTGTTGGTCCCTTGGGTATAAAACTCTTTTGGTCCCGCTCACCCGTATGGCTAACGGAGTGAGCTTGCTCTCAGGGTTCACGAGTAGGATTTCTTTGGACTGTATTTGGAAAGTCCTATCCCATCGGTGCGCTAGTACCCCAATTTTGGAGCGGGTTGGGGATGAATCTTGAAGTTTCACCCCCGTCGGGTAAATTACCGGAACATGTGAAGGTACTTTCCGGCCTAGGTTTCACGTACTCTGTCGTGCCCTGGCTCCTGCCCGGTGATAACTCAAGGCCGCCAGCTGCCCTTCTCAGCTGTCCGTGCTCCCTGACACTATCCCCTGCGACCGGGGTTCCAGCTCCTACAAGGCCCAGACCAACGTCTGCCACCTAGTACACTGGCGCTCTGCTCTGTTACCTCTCCTCACGAGGGTCACTACTCTACCACCTCCACTCTCAACTCTCCAAGCTCAACTCTCTAGCTCAACTGTCACTTTCTTCCCTTTCCCCTCACCAACCCCCCATGTGGGCGGCCCTATTCCCTTCAGGTCCCCCAATGATATGTCTGGTGGGTAAAGTGCAAAGTGTTCTTAGGATTTTGATTGGCTAAGCTGTTATCAACACCAAAGAACCAGGACCCGTAACCAAGGAGGGTGGATACTGTGCAAAAGGGCAGATTGCACAATACCCTGTGACGACCTGATAGGCCAGGGCGTCACATGAGTCATGTCTGTTAGTGACTGCCACCAATCAGCATGGCACATCCACATGCCTGGGATGAGCTGAATGAGAAATAAGCGGGGAGGTGAGTGAGGCTGCCGCCGGCTTCCCCGTATTCCCCATATTAAATTCATCTATAATGTGTGTAAGTGTGTGTGTGTGTGCATGTATGATGTGTATATGACTGTGTATAGATCTAAAGGCCCTGTCACACACAGAGATAAATCTGCGGCAGATCTGTGGTAGATCTGTGGTTGCAGTGAAATTGTGGACAATCAGTGCCAGGTTTGTGGTTGTGTAAAAGTGGAACAATATGTCCATGATTTCACTGCAAACACAGATCTGCCAAAGCTTTATCTCTGTGTGTGACAGGGCCTTAAGTCTGTTTATATGTAGTTTTGTGAATTTGTCTTTAAACATGTATATGTTTGCATACCTGTATGTATACATATCTGTGTATGTGCGGGTCTACATGTGAATGGGGCCCACTGAGACTCTTTCTCCCGGGGCCCACAAAAACATGGAGCTAGCCCTAATTATTAGAAACTAATTAAATGTAATACTTATCTTTTGATATTTTAGATTTAGATGAAAATGGCTGGGATTGCTGAAACCATGCTGTAATGTGAAGACAGGAAATTTACAAGGAACTAAATAATAAAAATGTAAAAAAAAATGCATCCATCGATGTCTTGTGAGGTTGTTGCTTCAACTATTACAAAATGTTCTATTAATAAGTGTCACTCAGGGGACCCTTGTCCTTTTTTGTCTTGTTAAATTCTGACATAAAAGAAATATTGTTTAATATATTTTGTTTTTCCACATCATAGTTTTTTTTTATTATTCTCTTTTGAACCACCAGTGCATAAAACTGTTCTATCTTTGTATGCTCTGCATAAATAATGACTTGTCAAATATTTTGAGTTCAACAAAAAAGTAGAATAATTGCTATGCTTTATAATATCAAACAAAACCCCATGATACACTTGTATTTTATTATTATACAGGATTTGTGGATTTGTATTTTTATTATATTTACTATGGCTTTCAATGGCTATATTCATTCATACTATAGTTACAAGCTTCCTTTTTATATATATATCTAATATATAAAGCTGATTGTGTGTGTGTGTGTATGTCCGGGATTGGCATCTGCACCGTCGCAGCTACAGCCACAAAATTTTGCACACTCACACGTCTGGACTCCGAGAGCGTCATAGGCTATGTTTCGAGGGGAAATTTTAACCCCGCGCTTTACAGTTATTCGCGAAAAAACCTGCCTCCATTAAAGCGAATGGAGCTGGGAGCCACAGTGCAGCCAGAACTTCAGAAGAATGCGCAGCCACACCCTTATATGGAATGTTGGCGTGTCACAATGCAGCCAGGGAAAGAGACAGACACAGACAGGGTAAGAAACAGACATAGACAGGGTGAGAGACAGACACAAAGAGACAGACACAGACAAAGAGACAGACTGACAGGGAAAGAGACAGACAGGGAAAGAGAGGGAAAGAGAGAGACAGGTTAAGAGACAGACACAGACAGGTAAAGAGACAGACACAGACAAAGAGACAGACACAGACACAGGGAAACAGACAGACAGGGAAAGAAAGGGAAAGAGACAGGGTAAGAGACAGACAAAGAGACAGACAGGAAAAGAGACATAGGGAAAGGGACAGACAGGGAAAGAGACGGAAAGAGACGGAAAGAGACAGACAGGGAAAGAGACAGACAGGGAAAGTGACAGAGATAGATAGACAGACAGGGAAAGAGATAGACAGGGAAAGAGATTGAGACAGACGGAGAAAGAGACAGAAACAGTCAGAGACAGACAGGGAAAGAGACAGACAGACAAAGAGAGAGACAGAGAGATATATACAGAGGGGGGAGACAGACATTGTAATTACATTTCTATCTATTTGTTTTGTGGTTTTTGTGTGCAGAATATATTTTTGTTAATACATTCTATTTTGTTAACAGCAGTTAATAACCCGGGCGAAGCCGGGTAGTACAGCTAGTCTAATATATAAAGCTGAGTGTATGTGTGTACATATGAATGTATGTATATGTGTATGTATGTCCGCTAAAGGAATCCACACCGTCACATTTACAATCATGACATTTTGCACAGATGCCTCATGTGACCCAGGGAACATCATAGATTATGTTTTAACAGGAAAATTTAACATTGGACATTTGTCTAGTCACACTAGTGCAAAGACATTTGCAGCACCTCTGCCTGCATTGCACACTCCAACTCATTATAACTAAGCCATTATACTAGCAAACATTCAGTGTACCTAGTGGCATCCTAAACGTGGCTATTGGACATTTGTCTAGTCCCACTAGTGCAAAGACATTTGCAGCACCTCTGCCTGCATTGCACACTCCAACTCATTATAACTAAGCCATTATACTAGCAAACATTCAGTGTACCTAGTGGCATCCTAAACGTGGCAATTGGACTTTGCTATAGTCCCACTAGTGCAAAGACATTTGCAGCACCTCTGCCTGCATTGCACACTCCAACTCATTATAACTAAGCCATTATACTAGCAAACACTCAGTGTACCTAGTGGCATCCTAAACGTGGCTATTGGACATTTGTCTAGTCACACTAGTGCAAAGACATTTGCAGCACCTCTGCCTGCATTGCACACTCCAACTCATTATAACTAAGCCATTATACTAGCAAACACTCAGTGTACCTAGTGGCATCCTAAACGTGGCAATTGGACTTTGCTATAGTCCCACTAGTGCAAAGACATTTGCAGCACCTCTGCCTGCATTGCACACTCCAACTCATTATAACTAAGCCATTATACTAGCAAACACTCAGTGTACCTAGTGGCATCCTAATCGTGGCTATTGGACTTTGCTATAGTCCCACTAGTGCAAAGACATTTGCAGCACCTCTGCCTGCATTGCACACTCCAACTCATTATAACTAAGCCATTATACTAGCAAACACTCAGTGTACCTAGTGGCATCCTAAACGTGGCTATTGGACATTTGTCTACTCCCACTAGTGCAAAGACATTTGCAGCACCTCTGCCTGCATTGCACACTCCAACTCATTATAACTAAGCCATTATACTAGCAAACACTCAGTGTACCTAGTGGCATCCTAAACGTGGCTATTGGACATTTGTCTACTCCCACTAGTGCAAAGACATTTGCAGCACCTCTGCCTGCATTGCACACTCCAACTCATTATAACTAAGCCATTATACTAGCAAACACTCAGTGTACCTAGTGGCATCCTAAACGTGGCTATTGGACTTTGCTATAGTCCCACTAGTGCAAAGACATTTGCAGCACCTCTGCCTGCATTGCACACTCCAACTCATTATAACTAAGCCATTATACTAGCAAACACTCAGTGTACCTAGTGGCATCCTAAACGTGGCTATTGGACATTTGTCTAGTCACACTAGTGCAAAGACATTTGCAGCACCTCTGCCTGCATTGCACACTCCAACTCATTATAACTAAGCCATTATACTAGCAAACACTCAGTGTACCTAGTGGCATCCTAAACGTGGCTATTGGACATTTGTCTAGTCACACTAGTGCAAAGACATTTGCAGCACCTCTGCCTGCATTGCACACTCCAACTCATTATAACTAAGCCATTATACTAGCAAACACTCAGTGTACCTAGTGGCATCCTAAACGTGGCAATTGGACTTTGCTATAGTCCCACTAGTGCAAAGACATTTGCAGCACCTCTGCCTGCATTGCACACTCCAACTCATTATAACTAAGCCATTATACTAGCAAACACTCAGTGTACCTAGTGGAATCCTAAACGTGGCTATTGGACATTTGTCTAGTCACACTAGTGCAAAGACATTTGCAGCACCTCTGCCTGCATTGCACACTCCAACTCATTATAACTAAGCCATTATACTAGCAAACACTCAGTGTACCTAGTGGCATCCTAAACGTGGCTATTGGACTTTGCTATAGTAACACTAGTGCAAAGACATTTGCAGCACCTCTGCCTGCATTGCACACTCCAACTCATTATAACTAAGCCATTATACTAGCAAACACTCAGTGTACCTAATGGCATCCTAAACGTGGCTATTGGACATTTGTCTAGTCCCACTTGTGCAAAGACATTTGCAGCACCTCTGCCTGCATTGCACACTCCAACTCATTATAACTAAGCCATTATACTAGCAAACACTCAGTGTACCTAGTGGCATCCTAAACGTGGCTATTGGACATTTGTCTACTCCCACTAGTGCAAAGACATTTGCAGCACCTCTGCCTGCATTGCACACTCCAACTCATTATAACTAAGCCATTATACTAGCAAACACTCAGTGTACCTAGTGGCATCCTAAACGTGGCTATTGGACATTTGTCTAGTCCCACTAGTGCAAAGACATTTGCAGCACCTCTGCCTGCATTGCACACTCCAACTCATTATAACTAAGCCATTATACTAGCAAACACTCAGTGTACCTAGTGGCATCCTAAACGTGGCTATTGGACATTTGTCTAGTCCCACTAGTGCAAAGACATTTGCAGCACCTCTGCCTGCATTGCACACTCCAACTCATTATAACTAAGCCATTATACTAGCAAACACTCAGTGTAACTAGTGGCATCCTAAACGTGGCAATTGGACTTTGCTATAGTCCTACTAGTGCAAAGACATTTGCAGCACCTCTGCCTGCATTGCACACTCCAACTCATTATAACTAAGCCATTATACTAGCAAACACTCAGTGTACCTACTGGCATCCTAAACGTGGCTATTGGACATTTGTCTAGTCCCACTAGTGCAAAGACATTTGCAGCACCTCTGCCTGCATTGCACACTCCAACTCATTATAACTAAGCCATTATACTAGCAAACGCTCAGTGTACCTAGTGGCATCCTAAACGTGGCACTTGGACTTTGCTATAGTCCCACTAGTGCAAAGACATTTGCAGCACCTCTGCCTGCATTGCACACTCCAACTCATTATAACTAAGCCATTATACTAGCAAACACTCAGTGTACCTAGTGGCATCCTAAACGTGGCTATTGGACATTTGTCTAGTCCCACTAGTGCAAAGACATTTGCAGCACCTCTGCCTACATTGCACACTCCAACTCATTATAACTAAGCCATTATACTAGCAAACACTCAGTGTACCTAGTGGCATCCTAAACGTGGCTATTGGACTTTGCTATAGTCCCACTAGTGCAAAGACATTTGCAGCACCTCTGCCTGCATTGCACACTCCAACTCATTATAACTAAGCCATTATACTAGCAAACACTCAGTGTACCTAGTGGCATCCTAAACGTGGCTATTGGACATTTGTCTAGTCCCACTAGTGCAAAGATATTTGCAGCACCTCTGCCTGCATTGCACACTCCAACTCATTATAACTAAGCCATTATACTAGCAAACACTCAGTGTACCTAGTGGCATCCTAAACGTGGCTATTGGACATTTGTCTAGTCACACTAGTGCAAAGACATTTGCAGCACCTCTGCCTGCATTGCACACTCCAACTAATTATAACTAAGCCATTATACTAGCAAACACTCAGTGTACCTAGTGGCATCCTAAACGTGACAATTGGACTTTGCTATAGTCCCACTAGTGCAAAGACATTTGCAGCACCTCTGCCTGCATTGCACACTCCAACTCATTATAACTAAGCCATATACTAGCAAACACTCAGTGTACCTAGTGGCATCCTAAACGTGGCTATTGGACATTTGTCTAGTCACACTAGTGCAAAGACATTTGCAGCACCTCTGCCTGCATTGCACACTCCAACTCATTATAACTAAGCCATTATACTAGCAAACACTCAGTGTACCTAGTGGCATCCTAAACGTGGCTATTGGACTTTGCTATAGTCCCACTAGTGGAAAGACATTTGCAGCACCTCTGCCTGCATTGCACACTCCAACTCATTTTAACTAAGCCCTTATACTAGCAAACACTCAGTGTACCTAGTGGCATCCTAAACATGGCTATTGGACATTTGTCTAGTCCCACTAGTGCAAAGACATTTGCAGCACCTCTGCCTGCATTGCACACTCCAACTCATTATAACTAAGCCATTATACTAGCAAACACTCCGTGTACCTAGTGGCATCCTAAACGTGGCTATTGGACATTTGTCTAGTCACACTAGTGCAAAGACATTTGCAGCACCTCTGCCTGCATTGTACACTCCAACTCATTACAACTAAGCCATTATACTAGCAAACACTCAGTGTACCTAGTGGCATCCTAAACGTGGCAATTGGACTTTGCTATAGTCCCACTAGTGCAAAGACATTTGCAGCACCTCTGCCTGCATTGCACACTCCAACTCATTATAACTAAGCCATTATACTAGCAAACACTCAGTGTACCTAGTGGCATCCTAAACGTGGCTATTGGACATTTGTCTAGTCACACTAGTGCAAAGACATTTGCAGCACCTCTGCCTGCATTGCACACTCCAACTCATTATAACTAAGCCATTATACTAGCAAACACTCAGTGTACCTAGTGGCATCCTAAACGTGGCTATTGGACATTTGTCTAGTCACACTAGTGCAAAGACATTTGCAGCACCTCTGCCTGCATTGAACACTCCAACTCATTATAACTAAGCCATTATACTAGCAAACACTCAGTGTACCTAGTGGCATCCTAAACGTGGCTATTGGACTTTGCTATAGTCCCACTAGTGCAAAGACATTTGCAGCACCTCTGCCTGCATTGCACACTCCAACTCATTATAACTAAGCCATTATACTAGCAAACACTCAGTGTACCTAGTGGCATCCTAAACGTGGCTATTGGACATTTGTCTAGTCACACTAGTGCAAAGACATTTGCAGCACCTCTGCCTGCATTGCACACTCCAACTCATTATAACTAAGCCATTATACTAGCAAACACTCAGTGTACCTAGTGGCATCCTAAATGTGGCTATTGGACATTTGTCTAGTCCGACTAGTGCAAAGACATTTGCAGCACCTCTGCCTGCATTGCACACTCCAACTCATTATAACTAAGCCATTATACTAGCAAACACTCAGTGTACCTAGTGGCATCCTAAACGTGGCAATTGGACTTTGCTATAGTCCCACTAGTGCAAAGACATTTGCAGCACCTCTGCCTGCATTGCACACTCCAACTCATTATAACTAAGCCATTATACTAGCAAACACTCAGTGTACCTAGTGGCATCCTAAACGTGGCTATTGGACATTTGTCTAGTCACACTAGTGCAAAGACATTTGCAGCACCTCTGCCTGCATTGCACACTCCAACTCATTATAACTAAGCCATTATACTAGCAAACACTCAGTGTACCTAGTGGCATCCTAAACGTGGCTATTGGACTTTGCTATAGTCCCACTAGTGCAAAGACATTTGCAGCACCTCTGCCTGCATTGCACACTCCAACTCATTATAACTAAGCCATTATACTAGCAAACACTCAGTGTACCTAGTGGCATCCTAAACGTGGCTATTGGACATTTGTCTAGTCCCACTAGTGCAAAGACATTTGCAGCACCTCTGCCTGCATTGCACACTCCAACTCATTATAACTAAGCCATTATACTAGCAAACACTCAGTGTACCTAGTGGCATCCTAAACGTGGCTATTGGACATTTGTCTAGTCCCACTAGTGCAATGACATTTGCAGCACCTCTGCCTGCATTGCACACTCCAACTCATTATAACTAAGCCATTATACTAGCAAACACTCAGTGTACCTAGTGGCATCCTAAACGTGGCTATTGGACATTTGTCTAGTCCCACTAGTGCAAAGACATTTGCAGCACCTCTGCCTGCATTGCACACTCCAACTCATTATAACTAAGCCATTATACTAGCAAACACTCAGTGTACCTAGTGGCATCCTAACCGTGGCTATTGGACATTTGTCTAGTCACACTAGTGCAAAGACATTTGCAGCACCTCTGCCTGCATTGCACACTCCAACTCATTATAACTAAGCCATTATACTAGCAAACACTCAGTGTACCTAGTGGCATCCTAAAGGTGGCAATTGGACTTTGCTATAGTTCCACTAGTGCAAAGACATTTGCAGCACCTCTGCCTGCATTGCACACTCCAACTCATTATAACTAAGCCATTATACTAGCAAAAACTCAGTGTACCTAGTGGCATCCTAAACGTGGCAATTGGACTTTGCTATAGTCCCACTAGTGCAAAGACATTTGCAGCACCTCTTCCTGCATTGCACACTCCAACTCATTATAACTAAGCCATTATACTAGCAAACACTCAGTGTACCTAGTGGCATCCTAAACGTGGCTATTGGACATTTGTCTAGTCACACTAGTGCAAAGACATTTGCAGCACCTCTGCCTGCATTGCACACTCCAACTCATTATAACTAAGCCATTATACTAGCAAACACTCAGTGTACCTAGTGGCATCCTAAACGTGGCTATTGGACATTTGTCTAGTCACACTAGTGCAAAGACATTTGCAGCACCTCTGCCTGCATTGCACACTCAAACTCATTATAACTAAGCCATTATACTAGCAAACACTCAGTGTACCTAGTGGCATCCTAAACGTGGCTATTGGACATTTGTCTAGTCCCACTAGTGCAAAGACATTTGCAGCACCTCTGCCTGCATTGCACACTCCAACTCATTATAACTAAGCCATTATACTAGCAAACACTCAGTGTACCTAGTGGCATCCTAAACGTGGCTATTGGACATTTGTCTAGTCCCACTAGTGCAAAGACATTTGCAGCACCTCTGCCTGCATTGCACACTCCAACTCATTATAACTAAGCCATTATACTAGCAAACACTCAGTGTACCTAGTGGCATCCTAAACGTGGCTATTGGACATTTGTCTAGTCCCACTAGTGCAAAGACATTTGCAGCACCTCTGCCTGCATTGCACACTCCAACTCATTTTATAACTAAGCCATTATACTAGCAAACACTCAGTGTACCTAGTGGCATCCTAAACGTGGCGATTGGACTTTGCTATAGTCCCACTAGTGCAAAGACATTTGCAGCACCTCTGCCTGCATTGCACACTCCAACTCATTATAACTAAGCCATTATACTAGCAAACACTCAGTGTACCTAGTGGCATCCTAAACGTGGCTATTGGACATTTGTCTAGTCCCACTAGTGCAAAGACATTTGCAGCACCTCTGCCTGCATTGCACACTCCAACTCATTATAACTAAGCCATTATACTAGCAAACACTCAGTGTACCTAGTGGCATCCTAAACGTGGCAATTGGACTTTGCTATAGTCCCACTAGTGCAAAGACATTTGCAGCACCTCTGCCTGCATTGCACACTCCAACTCATTATAACTAAGCCATTATACTAGCAAACACTCAGTGTACCTAGTGGCATCCTAAACGTGGCTATTGGACATTTGTCTAGTCACACTAGTGCAAAGACATTTGCAGCACCTCTGCCTGCATTGCACACTCCAACTCATTATAACTAAGCCATTATACTAGCAAACACTCAGTGTACCTAGTGGCATCCTAAACGTGGCTATTGGACTTTGCTATAGTCCCACTAGTGCAAAGACATTTGCAGCACCTCTGCCTGCATTGCACACTCCAACTCATTATAACTAAGCCATTATACTAGCAAACACTCAGGGTACCTAGTGGCATCCTAAACGTGGCTATTGGACATTTGTCTAGTCCCACTAGTGCAAAGACATTTGCAGCACCTCTGCCTGCATTGCACACTCCAACTCATTATAACTAAGCCATTATACTAGCAAACACTCAGTGTACCTAGTGGCATCCTAAACGTGGCTATTGGACATTTGTCTAGTCCCACTAGTGCAAAGACATTTGCAGCACCTCTGCCTGCATTGCACACTCCAACTCATTATACCTAAGCCATTATACTAGCAAACACTCAGTGTACCTAGTGGCATCCTAAACGTGGCTATTGGACTTTGCTAAAGTCCCACTAGTGCAAAGACATTTGCAGCACCTCTGCCTGCATTGCACACTCCAACTCATTATAACTAAGC